>NC_056731.1:857710805-857801998 GCF_019279795.1 Protopterus annectens
AATGAGATCTGGGGTAACTCCACGCCTAGCATTGTGGGATATAGGAGCCTCGAGCGGTGGAACCAACTCTCGAAGCTTTTAGAGTGGCCGAGTCGGAGCCGAGGTCGGCTCCGAACCCATCCAGCAAGAATGAAGGCGAGATAGACAACTTAACATCAAGTGTATGCAAACTATCCCATGGAAACCCTGCAGGCACAGCATAATCCATGTTGGGTTCAGACACAAAGCAGTTGGGCAGTAAGAACACAACATGACTTGCAACACACAACTATAAATGTCAAATATTGTTCAAGTTCACACACAACCACAAAGGTGGTGGACCTCAGATCTCAACATATGGAAAGGTCACACTGGGCATGCTCACATACTTTGATAAATGAGACATATGTCAGGCAACAAACTATGGAAAGCCTGAACTGGGCATGCTCACACACTTAGGCCATGTCTCAGTATAGCAGTTGGCCACACATATCTGGCATTTGTATGTGTTAAGCCAGGAACCTACCACAATACAGCAATCTGCCCAGTGCACACAGTTAAATGACAACAGAGACATAAGTAATATAGTGGAACCCTCTCATATTCAAACATCTTCCACAGATACACAAGTTGTTCATAGAAACAGGGAAAGCTATGGCAATAAAGACCTGCAAACAGTTTATCAGCAACAAATAGTGTGCATCCGAAACATAAACATATGGGTGTAGAGGTCAATACTAGGCTGTTTGCCCTAGGGAATACTTAAGCCTAGCCAGAGTGTATTTGGCGTCTGCCTCCCCAGTACAGTAGCCTACTGTGCCTCCGTAAAGTAGGTCACAGAAGGCACCATTTAAGGCTAGTGTGCTGTGTCTCCATCAAGCAGGGACACAGTGGAGATCCCAGGGGTTGAATTTGCAATGTCACATCCATGTGGCTGGAGTTTGCTGGAAGAGGGTTGGCAAGGGGCTATGTCTAACATTAATTGGGATTAAATTCCAGACTGAGGGGAGCCTTATCTGCAGTGTCTGGACAATTTCACTGTCAAAACTTGCAAGTGATGATTTTGAGGGATTGAAGTGTCTTGCCAATACTGTTCAGAGATGTCCTCCCTCTGTGGGATATTGCTCTGTAATGTATTAGATCTCTCCTTCTGTTGTACAGCTTATATATGGCTGGTGTAAACAAGACAGGTCTCCTGTTCTGGAGGAGTCTTGGTTTTATTTGGGATAGCATGATCAATGCAAACCTTCCAGATGCTCATAGAATGCATTTGTAAAGGATTCTGCAGATTGGGCTGTATAATCCTCCAGCATGGGGCCTTTGAAGTATTCCACCCCAGTCTTCACAAGTGCAAAGTCTGCTTTTGAGAAATACTTTGTTTGCAGTGATTTCCTTGCCTGGAGGTGGGGATGGGATATGGACGTCCAGGGAAAGTTGGTTATGGTCAGATATTAACAATGGTGGTCTACCTCTGGTGTGGAACATAGAGTCCCCATGTTGCTGATGGTCAGTTCCGATATGTATTCCCCCTTGTGGCTGTGGTGACTGGTTCTGCCATAGCACATGGATTCACGAATTGTAGTGGCTGTAGGGTGATGTTGTTGAGGCCTGAGTAGTTCCCCCACTCAATATTCCTGTACCTGAAGTTAACCACTGTAATGCTGTATGTGAACACCTTCATATCCTACACTGTTCCCAGGGAAGCCAAGTGTGGTTCCTGGATATGGGAGGGGTGGTCTGAACTACACACCAAACCAAAAGACAGTTTTGCACAATGCTAGTTGTATATGTATGGCCTGTCATGTTTAGTGCAGTGTTAACAACTGAGAGGTGTGTGCATCTGTGATGTACATGGATACACCCCCTGGTTGTGTTGTGTGTTACAAGTCCTGTGGTCACGAAGCATGGTATAAAACATAACCTGGCAGTGCTGATGTGCATATGTGATCCTGAAGTAGGCGTCTGTTAATGCATATATATTCTATCCCCCATACTGAGGGATAGTAATAGATGTAAATACCTCTTTCTAAATAATGATGTCAGCACCCTATAAATACTGTAGGAGAAGAAAAGCCACCCAGTAATTTGAATAGTGCGCTCTGCTAATGTGTGTCTCTTTCAAGTGTCATCACATAGTTAGGTAGGGGTTTGAATCCTGCAAATGCTCAATGTTTGGGGGCAGGGTGTGTGCAATTCTTTTTGAAAGAAATGGCCCTTTTGGCAACTGGAATAACACACTACATGATGTACATTCCTCTTTGTAAAGACTGATGATGTCAGCACCCTATAAGTATAGCAGGAGAAAGGAAACCACTCAGTAATGTGAATAGCGCGCTCTGCTAATGTGTCTCTCTCAAGTGTCATAGCATAGTTCGGTAGGGGTTTGAATCCTACAAATGCCGTGTGTGTTTTTGTCACACAGTTTACCAATGTGTGGTGGGGGTTGCTTTTATTATTGTATGACATATAATTATAACAGTAATTTCAATGCACACAACAGGTACGTGTGTGCTACATAGAGATATGTACCTGTGACCTTAAATAGTTCCTATGTGTGAAGCCTGCCTCATGTGAATACAGTTGTTACCTGTGCCAGCATGTCCTGCAGATTCCCAGACTGTACGCCATACATGTATGTTGTTGACAATGCAGGCTACTGCAGTGATCTGTGTCCTAGGCCAGCTGGATGACACACACTCATGAAAGCTGTGATATATTAATGTGGGTGAGGGTTCATGTCTGGAGTATATGTCACACATGTTATAACACAGCAAAGTCTGTGAGTAATGGACATCCAGTGTAGGTGTATGGCAACTGTTGCTGATATGCATAAAGACACCTTCTTGCTTAGGCAATACACCAAGGGACTGCACAATACCTTTGGAAATGTGAATATCACAGGATAGACAAGAAAACACTTGTCCATATATACACACCATTACCCGTTCTACATGATGGGTGCTGCCACCTACATGGTACTACTGGAATACTATGTTAAGTACATGCTGATGACAAAGTTACAGTTGCATTACAGTAATAGAGCATGGCTTTGACAACAGGTATCCATCTGTATGATACCCATGTGGTGGTCCTGTGTGTCATGTGCAGAATACATTGTAGGCCACTGTATACATTTCCAGTCGTGGATTAACATATCGCTAGTGTGTGTTCATGTACGTGAGACTGCTATATGCCAAACAGCATTCTTCACAGGGATGGGTGTGGCTCAGTAAGAATGGCTACTGGTATAGTGTAGTACTGCAGGGATATCACTGACACTGGGTTTCCTACATCTGTGTATCAGTTGAGGATACATCATGTAATAGGTTCATAGGTTCATACTAGGCTATCTGCCCTAGGGCAGTTATAAGCCTAGCCAGACTGTGTTTGTCTTTTGCCACCCATGTTAAATGAATTTTGATATGGCCTTTTTCCAGGTTAGTATACTCAGCCTCTGTGTAACAGTGACACAGAAGTGATACCCAGGGTAAACCTACAATCTCCCATCCACTCAGCAACATTCCTCTTGCAGAGAGTCATTAAGGGACTCTGCCTAACCTGGACTGTGATTTTATTCCAGAGTGAAGGGAGCCTCTGGGTTATGAATCTGTCCCTCCAGCATGTCCTATTTATGTAAGTGCTGAGGTGTAAGTGTCACGAGCACATAGCTCCATGGGATTTGGATTTTCTGAGGTGCAGCATGTCCATTAATTCCAGGTTGGACATGGTTCTATATGTCAGGCATCTGTTTGAGCCCTTTGATCCCCTTGGTGAGGTACTTTTGTGGACTTTCCAGTTGCTGCAGGTCAGGTGTCTGGTAAGGTACACCACAAAAGGGGCATTGTACTCAATTATGGGCCTGATGAGGGATGACTAAAGAGGCACGATGACCTCCTGTGATCTAGCTGTGAATCCCTTCATGATTCGGTGGCCTATATAAACTGTCTGTGTAACCACTACAACCATGTGGTTGTCAAATGACAGTTTGCTATCAACTCGGGCCCCCAGGTCCCTAATCATGTGTACAGTACTTAATGGCTTACCACCTATGTGTTAATTTGGCAGCACTTTTTTTGCCAAAGGGGATGACTATACAGGTTTTGGCACCAGATGACCTCCTGTGATCTAGCTGTGAATCCCTTCATGATTCGGTGGCCTATATAAACTGTCTGTGTAACCACTACAACCATGTGGTTGTCAAATGACAGTTTGCTATCAACTCGGGCCCCCAGGTCCCTAATCATGTGTACAGTACTTAATGGCTTACCACCTATGTGTTAATTTGTGGGCACTTAGTTTTTGCCAAAGGGGATGACTATACAGGTTTTGGCGTTTAGCTTGAGGCCATGGCTCTGGCACCAGCTGTCTGTTTCTATGAGGCCCTTTTGTAGGATGCTTCTGTTGGCTGGTGAGTTGATTATGGTGCACAGTTTGCAGTCATCTGCGAACCTGCTCAGCCACAGTCCTTCTGTGTTGGCCTGTACCTCCGAGAAGTATATACCAAACAAGAGAGGTCCCAGGACTGAACTCTGTGGGATGCCACTTGTAACCGGTTTGGAGTGTGACATGGCTCCAGCAATTCTGACCATGTGTGTTTTGTCCATGAGCCAGTTTGCAATCCATCTAGTGACATAGGGGTTTATAGTTATGCTGGTGAGCGTCTCTATAATGCCTGAGTGAGGATTTGTATTGAAGGCTTTTGCGAGGTCCAGGTAGGCTGTGTTGAACACCTTCCCCTCGTCACTGGCCTTGGTGACTGTTTCAAAGACATCAACCAGGTTTAAGAGGCAGGATGCGCCCTCAACAAAGCCAAACTGGGTAGAATCCAGTGTCTGTAGGTCCCCAGTAACTTTATTTATGAGGTCTATGATGATCCTTTACATAGCTTTGCAGACCAAGCTAGTCAGGTGTACAGGGCAATAGTTTCCCAGATCCGTTGAGGCACCACCTTTGTGGAGAGGGATCACTTTTACTGTACGCCACTCCTTGGCTACATATTCTGTAGTAAGGCTGGGATTGAACAGTAGTTTTATGTTTGTGTTTAGTTCTTCTTGGAGTTCATGTAGGATGCAGTCTGGGACACTGTCTGCTCCCATTGATGCTGTGTTTCTGCTTTGGAGAGGGCGACTGAGCATCTCAGATGTCAGGGGGGCATCACTCTGCTGGGATATATATATTTGCCCTTGTGGTGGGGAGGGGGGTGAGATGTTTGTGCTGAACCTGTCAGCAATGATGTTGGCAATGTATGTGGCTTAGGTGTATTCTGTGTCATTTAGGACAACTTCTGAGCATATCTGGGTGGGAATTCCCACCCAGATTCCTAACATAAGTAAAGAAAGCCTTGTGATTATCCTTAGTGTCTTGTGCATTATTTCTTTTGAAGCTGGACTTAGACGATTTTATGAGTGCCCGTAATTTTTGTCCAAATACTGATCAGAGATGCCTTCCCTTTGTGGGATATTGGTCGATCATGTAGTAGCTTCCTCCTTCTATTGTTTTCTGTTATGTGGCTGGGGTCCACCAGAAAGGATGCCTGTCTTTGGAGGATTGGGTCTTGGTTATATTTGGAATTGCATGATCTGTGCATTCCTGGAGGTGTTCATAGAATGCGTTTATAAAGGATTCAGCAGTGTGGGAAGTATTTTCCACAGGCCCAGGGGCTTTGAAGGATTCCACCTCTGTCTCGGTTTTGAGCTGTGTGGAATTTGCTTTACACAACTTTTTCACTGTGGTTTTCTGTGCAGGGGCTGCGGTTGGTATGTGAATATACAGTGAGATTACTCTATGGTGTCATCTTACCAGTGAGGGATACACTTCTGGTCTGGAGCATAGAGTCCCCATGTTGGTGATGATCAGGTGCAGTATGTTTTCCCCTCTTGTGGTAGTGGTGACAAGTTGCTTCATAGAATCTGAATTTATAAATTCTAGGAACCTTTGGCCTAGGGTGTTGGAGCTACAGTAATGCTCCCAGTCTATGTGTGGGTAGATGAAGTTGCCGAATATAATGTTGTTTGGAGACACCTTCATATATTCATGTGTTCTTAAGTAGGCCAAGTGGGTTTCCTGGGTTTAGGAGGGTGGTCTGTAGCAGGCTATGAACTGGAAGGCAGTTTTACCCACTGTTAGTTGCACGTGGATAGTCTGTGATGCTTCATGCTGTGGCACCAACCTAGGGGTGTGGGTATCCTTGATATTTATTGATACTCACCCTCCTTTCATAGTTAGTTCCATGTTTTGGGGCTGTAAAGCATGGTATGAGGTGTAACCTGGTAGTGCTAGGGTGCTCTTGGGAGCCTTGAACCAGGTTTCTGTAACTGCACAGATATCAACATTCTCCATGCTAAGTAGAGGTTGGACTGCATGCATCTTGCGGTCTACACGTCTGGCATTGAGTATCATTACTTCCATTTTCTTATCCCCTGTGCTACCTATGTAGGTGGGTTTGTATTTTCAGCCTTACCACCAGAATGCAAAGATGTGCAGACATTACACTGCTGGAATTAACACTGGTGTATAAAAAACTACAATGACAATCATACTGTTAATGCATCAGGCATGCTGGGATATACCCACAATGATATCATTACACTGTACTGTTAACAACATGATAATATTACTACAGTTCTATGTAGTCACCCTGTGCATCAGCACCATGCTATCCTGTTCCTGCATCAATGTTACAGATTGCAGGAGGTGGCACAGTTTCATCATATGCACAGGGTGTGTACTTGGTATGCCAGAGTCTGCCATTGACACATCCAATCAACATGTATGTGTGTGTGTGTTAGTGAGGGACAACAGTACAACATGGGGCAATGTTGATGCAGTGTGTGTGTGCATGTGTTAGCCCTAGGTGTTAGCATTATGCATGTGTGTGTGCATGCACACAGTTCCACCTCATGGCTGCCATATATGGGTGTTTGTGGACAGCCACAGACTGTACCTGCCAGGTCATACAGATCACTGTCTCTGGCCACAGACACAGTACCTGTGCCTGGCAGGGGTGCTACGGACAGTATCAGGTACTAAGCCAGACTGGGTACTGTCATCAGAAGCAGTTGGTTGATGACTGGACACATGTCCCTGCTGGGACTGTCCAGAGCCACGTGCACGTGGTCTTCTAGGGCAGTCTGATGACAGCACAGACCCAGCATTGCTGGAGCTGGTACTGGCACTATGGGAGCAGCTGTGGGTTTGTTGTCGTCTGCGACGACTGCCAGCTGCTGATGTTGCTGGCATACGTCCACGTCGATGCCTCAACCGTCCTGCATTGCCCTGGCTCATGGACATGTAGTTGTGGAACAGATCTAATGTGTCCGCCCAACGTCTGTCAATGACCTCGCCGACAGTACGGATGGCAGCTGCAACGTCACGCATAGTGTCATTTATAGCAGTGCGATGTGCTCTAAGCTCCCTCAGACCCTGTCTGGTGTACCATTCCATACGTGCCTGTGCCTGCATTACAGCCCGGAACATAGCTGAGGTTGAAAGACCTCTGTGGGCACATCTGACAGGGGCAGTATGACCACCGATGCTCCCACGAGAACCCCTGGACATCTGCCTCTGTGGTACCATGTCAGGACTCTGGCCATGGCTGCTGTGAGGGGATGCATGTGCCACTGATACCACATTACCCTGGTCAATGCCCACTGTATGCTGTCCCTCAGCTAAGGACATTGGTGACAATGGATGTATCGGCAGGATGACTGTGCGCATTGATGGGGTTGACTGCTGTGTACTGTCGATTGGCTGACCAACAACAGACCCTGTCACACCTCCCTGTGCCATTACACATGTATCATCATTATCACTATTCCCAGCATTGGCTTCAGGTTCCCTGCTGCACGCCAACAGAGCAACATCAGAACCTGTGAGAGGAAGACAGGAAACACATTTTATGATGTGTACACAATGTTACCACAGATGCACACGGGCACATGCACACATGCACATGCACACATGCACACGGGCACATGCACACATGCACATGGGCACATGCACACATGCACACTTGCTCACATGCACACGGGCACATGCACACATGCACACATGCACATGGGCACATGCACACATGCACATGTACACACGCACACACACACATGCACACGTGCACACATGCACACTCCTCAGTACATGAGATACAAACACACACACACCTGCAATCCAACACATACACAATACTGTTTGAGGGTATTATTACTATTATTATCATTAGTATTAATAGTATTGTTATTACACACTCACCAGCATGGATTGGCTGCCTTGCTGTTACTCCAGAGGGACCTGCACAAATAAGACAGTTATTGTCAGTGGGCACAACTGTGCCATTGATACTGTGAGTATGATACAGTACAGTAGTACAACAGTTGGCTTTCACAGGTGTACTGATGATATTCAGAATATCAATCTTGCACAAGAATTTCCAGGATAACAGCTACACACACAGTACACATCTCACACATGCATAAACTACCAGTGCAGACAACATTCAACTACAGATATGGCATGTTACCTGCACACTCCATGTCCACATGCTGGGTGGCTCCAGCCTCCATCATGACACATGTCTGTGGATGTTGTTGTTGTTGGCCTGGAGCCACAACACTTAGGAGGAGCTCCTCCAGTCTGGTGAGGGGGAGGGGTGGATAGGTACCCCACCACCTGTGGCAAGCTGTTGTCTGTGGATATCAGACACACGCTGATGGACATTTCTAATTAAATCACTGCAGTGATGGCGTACCTGCTCAGGGGTCCAGGAAAGTAAATAATGTGGGAAGAAATAGCCAGGGAATTGTTATGGCTAGGCTTGTATAGGCCCTAGGGCTGATAGCCTAGTACCAACCTATGAACCTATGAACCTATGAATATGTCTGGTTATGCATGCCTATGTCATTTACCCGACAGACAAGGTCTTGCCACAATGTAGCCCTCTCCTGCTGGTTCTGGCTGGTCCGGGAAAACAGTGTGGAAAAATCCCGCACCAGGCTCTGGTGTATCTCCTCATCCTCTGCAGCTGAATAACAGGGGTTGCACTGATGCACCATCGCCCTGGAAGGAAAAGAAAAATATGTGAGCAAGTAATATGGCACACATAATACTCTACTGTACTGATATCACTGAACTGCCATATATAGCATCTGTCTGTCTATCAGGGGATACACATGTAAATTAACACATATCAGTGCTCACCCAACAACTGTGTGACATTGCCTGCCACACTCCATACAACAAACTAGTATACACCAGCACTTGGCACACTGTTTGAGGTCCAATGCACAACCTCACACTGGGGGTATGTATCAAGCTAATGGATGGGGAATATTGTCATCCCATGCAATGCATGCAATGCACAGTTACAGTTTCAATGGTAATCCACCCTAGTCTTTGCTGCCATACCCATATCTACACCACAGTCATATACAGGGAACCACAGCACAACATATGGCAATGTAGTATGTTTGTATCCCAATAACAGACACATCTTTCTCTGGCCTCACACCGAGAACACACACTACCATGACAGACACAAAGTCATGCTGAGCAATCACACCATTACAGACCTTGCACACAGTCAGTGGCACACTCATTCCACCTCACATAGTTGGTATTGCAATGACTACATGTGTGTGTGCATTGTGTCATAGGTAGGTATTATGCTATTGGCCCTGGGCCTACGGCAGCATAGTGTCATGCTACTCTGCCCCTTGGGACACATGTAATGTGATTGTACTTGCTCCTGTCACACAGTTACACAGAGGTGACTCATACGGCATATTACCTATCTGCATAACATTCATCACAGGTATGTCTGACATCTACTAATAAGGAGCCTTGCTTGTTAATGCTGGGTGGTTTAGTCCAGGATATGGCTTATTTGTGGATAGGAACATGTACTTCCAGCATGTGCTCTTTACTGCGGTGACAAGGATGAGGGCCATAGGTCATTTAGGCTGGACAGATTGTGAGGTGTTACCATGGCGGTTGGACAACTGGTATGGGTGTGACATAAGTCTGTATATCCAGCAGTGGTAACCTCTGTGTAGGTAGTATGAAAGGCACTCTATCTGTAGTTTTGTCAGTCACTCTGCATAGGGAATGTGTTTGAGGGCATTATCACTTTTTGTTAGTATGTCTGTGTCCTTTTCCCTTGCTGTAGTTGTCATGGGAGGTACATACCATGTAGGACATTGTGAGGTGTAGAGGGGTACAATGACCTAAATTTCCCTAGCTGACACACCATTTGTGATGACACGTACCATGTACAGGGATTACAAGACTAGTATGCCACTGTGAATATCAAAGGGGAGGCTATTGTACACTTGTTTTCCATGTTCCCTTCTGACACATTCAGTAGTAGGCAGGCAACCACCTATGTGGTGGTTAGTGGTTAAAGTGTTTTGGAATGGGGTATGGTACTCCAGTATCCACACTGGTGTTCAGTCCATGCCTTTGTCACCAGGCACCTATTGCAATACATCTGCCCACATGTGCCTCTCTCAGTCTATATATATATATATATATATATATATATATATATATATATATATATATATATGAGAGAGAGAGATATTCATATACATACATATCTATAGACTTTCATATCTGTCTGTATATGTGTATGTATCTATAGATATCTATATATGTATGTGGGTATTACATATATATGTATATACATGTTCTATCTATCTATCTATATATGTCTACCTATTTATACATACCTCTCTATCTATGTACATATATATATATATATATATATATATATATATATATATATATATATATATATATATATATATACATATATATATATATATATATATATATATATATATATATACACATACACATACACACACTAACATACTTCTAAACACCCATTGCTGTACAACCTACATTGTACATTGTACGTTGTACTACAACCTACATTGATATGTGCACATAGCAACCTTCAACTACATATGTATGTCCAGCCTTCACTAACAGTTGCAGTATGTCCCTTGCCCTATGCACATCTTCATATACATATAGATACAGACTGCTAACACATATGGAGGGTTCACAGTATGTAGATTATTAGATTATGTAGTTTACATTACCTTTGTTTCTAACAGCTTTTTTGGATGTCTTGCTGCTGGCTGGCTTGCTGCTGGCTGGCTGGCTTGCTGCTGCCTGGCTGGCTTGTTGCTGGCTGGCTTGCTGCTGGCTGGCTGGCTTGCTGCTGAATGGCTTGCTGCTGGATGGCTGCTGGCTGGTTTGCTGCTGGCTGGCTGGCTTGCTGCTGGCTGGCTGGCTTGCTGCTGTCTTGGCTTTTTTTTGGTCCCTCTCTCTCTCTCTTTCTCTGTCTGTCTGTCTGTCTCTCTCTCCCTCCAGTTGCTGCAATTATATTATTGCATGTGTGGACTGGGAGTACAGGCTGCTTTTGTAGGTATCTGTACATGTGCATTTGATGGCCTCTGCACTAATTGTTGGCTAGCATTTACTAATTGCATGCAGCCTGCTGTGTGGTAATTGCAGTTCTCACTGTGATTTCAGGACAGTGCTATACAATGTTAGGTTAGGTAGGCGTAGGCCTTTCAGTTTTTCAAGGTGGGGACCATGCTGGTTTGCTGTGGACACTGTTGTGTGAGTCAAAAGGTTGGTATGTCTCTCATATCTAAGGCTGTGTTGTAGCCACTGAAATGCATGTTGTACTGAAACCTGACTGTTGCTTCTTCCAGTTCATTCTTCTCAGTGTGTATGTTAACTCACACCTAATAATGCTAATACTGTTTACATGGGAGTATGTACTTTCCTGTGAGACTTGTGGATTAATTGGTATACAATAGAAGCTCTTGCAATTTCTTGCTATGGCTTCACTATTTTGCCTTTACATTTACTCCTTGAAGGCCTGCTATTTGTCTTTACTGGAATGTGTTGGTATGGCTTTCCTATTTTCCATTTACATTCACTCCTTGTAATGCATAATATATTTCTTTCAACAGCAATTTCTTATATGTTTGGTGTGGTTTGTTGGCACTGCATGCAGTCTGGTGAGGCCAAAGTGTGGGATTTGCACTTACAAGGGTATCTTATTTTGCTGCTGAGCAGTAGTGGGGCCTTGTACTTTGTACTAACAGTTATGAATATCAGGCACATGCAGTGCTTGTAAACTGCTATACTGTCCTTTATTAGATGGCTACATCCTTTGATATTTCTGGGTTGTACTCCTACATGAGGGTGTGCTTGTGGAAGCAATTCTACAGCTATTCGCAGAGTGTGTAACAGCAGACAGGCTGACATGCCTGTGTGTTTCTGACACTTGCAGGCCTCAGATACTCTCAGGTATATATTTCAGCAGCCTCAGGGAATGGTACATATCAGTGGGATACACCCGTGATATATTTCAGATATTCTGCAGTTGTGACTGTGGGGTATTTTGAGCATATGTATTACTACACCATTTCTGACATGCAAGTAGTGTCTACTTTAACTTATTGACAGTTACCATTATGTGGGATTCCTCACCTTTCTGCCTACTGTTAGTACATTTCACAGGGAATCAGTGGGGCACAGTTAACATTTGTTTGCAAATCAGGGACATCCCTGTAAATCAGTCACAGTTTGGAGGTTTGGCCTCTTACCTATTCAAATATGGCAGTGTTTATCCTGCTCTGATACTGTGTGGGGTTTGCAAGGTGCTACTGTAACATTATTACCTACTAGCATGGCTGTTTCTCTTATCACACTAATGTAATGCAATTCCACAAGAATTGCCAGTAAAGATACAAGAAACAAGCTTTGTGTAATAGCCTTCCTATATTCCCTTTACATTCAGTCCTTCTATTTCATGATATATTGCTTTCAGCACAAAGATCTTGTATATCAGTCATAGCTTAGTGGTAAGTCATGCAGACTAGTGTTTCCAAGGTCCTGGGTTTAAGACTGACAGGGAAATTGTATTTTTCCTTGTCATTCAGAGTGACTAAGGCACTTTTAAGCAGTTGTAAGCGGGTTTGCGCTGGTTTGCACGGTGCTCACGCATGCGCAGTGCCACTTAGCTTCACGCACACCCGCTTAGCTAAGCGCACACAAGCACACACCCACTGACTACTGCTTAAAAGTGCTTACTCTCGTGCACACCCGCGCTGATTTCTTTTAAAGAAAGGAAAATGGGGAGTTAGGAAAGTGGTGAAAAAGGGGGCACAAAGAGGGTAGGACAGTTGGAAAACAAGTTCGGGATTTGCAGGAAGGATGTAGGAAAGGCCCATAGCTGCCCATTTCTTTATCAGCAACAGCTGTGCATATGTGTGTAATTTGGTGTGAAATTTGAAACCTTCCACCCCTGAGAGAGGGCTGAGGACAACAAAATATGTTGTACAGCCAATTGTAATTACCAGTTGACATGTCCAGCAGACATGTCTGCAAAATGGGCAGCTATGTATGGGGCATAATTTTTTTGTGGGAACAGAGTGCCCTTTTTTATTTTTTTTTTTCAGGTGAGAGTGGAATGTGAGGTACAGGAAGTAGGTATATTTGGGGAGGTAGGTTGGGGAGGTTAACAGACAAGACAAACAAGACGCATACAGGGGTGGAGTATGACACATGTGGGGGGTAAACACAATTGACGGGGATGGATGTTTGGATATCGCAAGCCCATGAGCCCACAGATGGCAACAGTGGAACTGAGATCCCCACCCATGGGCAGTTACCACTGTGCCTTCACTGCCCAGGACGGGGCTGTGCTGGGGGCTGTATAGGATGGGCAGGCACACCTGTGAGTTGCGCCACCCATGCCGCAAGCTGACATAGGGGTTCAAGCACAGAATGCCTGATCTCGCTACGCACCACAGACCGGACACTTTGGAGGGTGAGTGGACATTCTCCTCCGGCCACGCTTGCAGAGGGGGGATGAGCTCCATCCCCTGCAGCGCTTCCACCTGAAGGTGGCACAGGACTACCGGAGGAGGTTCCGGCCTGGGCACTAGTGCCAGGTGCACTCGCCAGCTGAGGTGGGAGAGGTGGGTCCGCTGGAACCCACCTTCCCTGTTGTCCTATGTTTAGCAGTATTTTATGACATTTTGGGTTAGTAACAAACAACACCATTCAAAATTAGTTGTAACAGCATGCATCAGTATTCCCATTAACCAAACACCCATGAATTCCAAACATTCAAGCATAACACATGCATATTTAGAACAACAGTACACAATCCAACAGCATGCAGGGTTGTTTGATGGCAACAGGCCATCAGGTTTGGATACGTGAACAAGGCACATGCATCAACGTACATGCAGATATGTATGAACCAACAGGACAAATGTCCATCGGAATTAATTGTGAATAGACATACCCAGTTTGGTGTGGTATGGCATTATTTGTGAAATAGGGTAGGGTGAAGAAATATTACATTAACATCTTAAACTACCTATACATATGCTGTACATTTCTAGTAGCTGCAGATATATATACCCTACATGTCTTAGTACAGTTTCCTATATGTAACCTTAGGAATGTTGGTGATGGGAATGTTACTGCTACATTAATATACATTCCATTTTTATTCATACATGTTCATATCTGGCTGTGTTCAGGTACAGCATCCTGCTACATTTGATTTATATGGCTCTAGACAACTGTGGATGTTCAGTATTTCATACAACCATACTATCTCCATATTGCAAGGGTACAGCAACATATCCAAATTGTGGGACAGACACATTCCAGGTTCAGTACTTTATTAAACCCATTTCACTCTTTGGTTGTGGCTGTCTCATTCATTTCATAATGTACTGACTGCAGTATAACTTTATTCCAGACTTATTACAGCTTTCTTGGTCAATTCATACCTCTTTCTCACACTCTCACTTGTTTTATTTTTACAGTTCATGATGGTACTGAATTCTAGGCGTTATTAACATTTCTTACTTGTTACAACAATCCTTTCCAACAGACTCACTTATTTCATATGGCAGATTTTAAAAGGGGATGTATTTGACACATGTCTATCCTCTGTAGATTGTTTACCAGTCATTTTCAGGCTGAAGCAGTTATCTGATATTACAATACAGGTGGAAAAATCTCTATTTCACACTTGTTTAATGTTTATTTCTGGATTACAGGCTGATTCACTTATCTAATCATACAGTACTAGCAGAATCTTTCTTCTAGGCTTATTTGAACTTTATTAATATGTGACAACACTGAACTCTTTTACAAGCTGTCTCACTTATATTCTATAACAATTCCAGCAAAATAATTACTAACCTGCCTGGTGGCGCAACCGCACCAGCCTATCAGCATAGACTCACCGATTCATAGAATGGACACCTGCAGCTGTGATATAAATGAAGTAATATTGGAACATACATCTCCATAATATAGGCTAAGATAATTTCTTACATACTTAATTACATGGATACTTACTCAGTAGTGGGGCGTTGGGCATTTGCCGGGCCTCCTGGATCCAACAGTTCAGTTCGTCCTGCTTACGTCTCTTCAGGTCCGCATGGTGGTGACGGACCTGTTCTCCAGTCCTTGGTATGCCTGTGGCACTGGTGAGATCATGTGCCAACCGGTTCCACGCCTCTGCCTTGTATGCACCCCAGTGAACCTGGCCCTGCATGAGTTGAGCCTCATGATCGTGGACTAGGAGCCAAACCATATATTTGGACTCTTCAACACCCCACCTCTGTGCTCTGAAGTGACTGCCCTCTCCTACACCTGCCATCCTGACTGCAAGTGGGTTCCACAATCAGTTATGCTGTGTATTCCCACCAATGGGACTTATATATGCCGTTTTTCCCACACTTATCTGTGATTGGCCATTTTGGACATGTATCAGCTTATAAAAACCTGCTTTGTCATGCTTCTATTTCCATTCATTCTTATATATATGCTAATACTGCATTTCACAGTACAACTGTTATGGCTTAGTGGTTTTAGTACTTTGACTGTGGTGCACAGTATCCTGGGTTTGAGCCTGGCCATTGCTTTTTTTTTATTTTACTACTGTCTAGACAGGCTAGGAGGTGTGTCTGTGTAAAGGCGATTTTGATACAGCTTGCTCAACGTTGCACGCCGGTAAGCCAGTTGGTGCGCTGCGCAGCTCTGTGCAAACGGCTTACGCTGGGTAAAGCGTTATTTGGCTATGAGCACGCATATTACGCTGTGTGAAGAGTTGCTCAGCTATGGACACCCATTTTAAGCATGTTAAACCACTGCTCACCTGCGGGCAGTCATACTCAGCTTGTTAGAGCGCTGCTCAGCTATGGGCACTTATAACATTTTTTTTTATTTTATTGTGTCAGATTTCTTCAAAAATACATGGCCCATTTCATTACATTTTACTTAAATTATAGTTATATATATATATATATATATATATATATACATATATGTCAGGGGATTGTTTCATGCTTATTTAACTAAAAATAGTAAATGATGTTGTGGGGGCTCGAACCGTGACTACCTCCTCTTTGGCCAACGTCTCTACCGCTACACTATTGCTACTTGGCTTAATTTGCATATTTAGATCTTATATGCTTTTCAATGACTGCTAACTGTGGCTGAGCGGAAGGCATACCTGCGCAAACGAGTGCAACTACGGGCAAACATTTTTGAAATTATAAAAAAAAAAAAATTAAACTGTTATTTTTACGTTTTACATTACAGTTGGGTTTATAGTCTGTGGGGGCATGTGTGATGTTGTGTTTCTTGACATTTCCGTGGACTCGCTCGTGGGAGTTTACTTTCAGGACTCTGACTCTTCTGGGGGTGTGTCCCTTTGCAGAACCCACCATTCGGACACACCCCCTACTTTCCTACATGGACTGTGTTAGCCTAGGGTGTGATTCAGCATGCCCTCATGAATATGCATGGCATGCTGACGTCATACCGTTTATCTGCAGCCTCCAAGACATGTTAACTCTTACATGGAGGTTTCGTGAATCCTGCCCAATAACATTACAATGAACACAGGGGAGTAAATATTACATTCACACAACATGACAACAGAGGCATGTTGTCATTCACAACATGACATAAAGTCTATTTCTTCAGAACTGTTACTTAAGAAGTGAAGCTCTGATTTGGCTTTGAAGGCGGCTAGCAAGTCTGGCAGATATATTTGATGCTTCTAGGAAGAAAAAATTCAGAATGCCATGTTGGTCTATTAACAAAAAACACAAAGACACTGGATCACAGATGTGATGTACTATATCTTATTGGATCAACATAGATTTTGCAATGTCTCAAGCTTTCTGGCTAGCAAGAGACCTGCAGCAGGAGTTATTTATAACCTATTCTAGCACAATCAAATGTATTACATCACGACTGTGTTACAGTGTCCTGGACAGGGAATGAAGTTTTGAATCAAATAACAGTGGTAGTGGGGAGAGAAGCCCAGCATTTCAATAACACAATACAGTAAGACAATTTCTGTTCCACACACAGATATGCATGCATAACCACTGCACACACACAAACACGCTCAAACACATACTCACATATACACATATATTTTCATTTATGCATGTATATGTTTATATAGTTGTTGCTTTTTTTCTCATTGCTTATTTTGGACAAGGAACCTTTCAGAAAGAAAATAGGTCAAATGGTCATTACTGTAAATCTAATTAATAAACATATGTACATTCCTATGAATCATTTTATCATTAATGTGTGAGAAGTACTGAATGTTAGCTACCGTGTACACCTGTACTTATCACTAGTGCATTTTATAACATTTTGTTTATACTTCCTGTATGTCATTTTCTTAGTCCCATACATTAGGACTGTACAGGGAATGGGTCCCAGCTCACCAGTTTGCAAGTTAACATAAGTCAGATAATGTCTTGTTACTTCTTCTTCTTCTTTCACTTCTAGCTAGTGACAATGCTTTATGAAACACATGAAAGAACCAAAGTACCTCTCAAAGCTTTACCCAGAAATTATTTCTTGCCAGTATATATGGTAATTCTATTTGATAATCGTGGGTTAGCAGTTATTCTTTCATCACAAAAAGGGCATCACAAAAGTGCCTGATGCACACACACAGTTATTTAAAAAATGATCACATTTGCCCACTAAATCAATTGTACATTCCCACTCTCAAATAGCACAGAGATGAACTCAGAAGTGAAGAAGTCTCTGTATGTTGACTTAAACTACAGGTCACCTAAAACAGAAGCCATAGAAAAGCCTTTACTACTGTTCATGGGAGTCATGTCTTTATCAGTCCATTTCTATTTTAAGAACATTTTTCTCAATTGTTTACTGCTCCTCCTATTTGTCATGGGTTGTTACCTTCATCTATGCTCTGCTCTGTTGGTGTCTAGAGGCAAATTACTCACACATTCTGAAGCCACATGAGTGGTGAAACAAAATAAAACAGCTTGTGTGTGGTGTAAGTTGGATACAAATAATAAAAAGAAGACACTGCTGCACTAACAGCCTTGTTTCACTTCCTTGGTCTATCAAGCAGCAGACTGGAATGCAACAGAGTGAATAAGAAGGGCTGAACGCGCATGTTTTCTGTATGAACTATAAAGTGTGTGGACACACACACACACACACACACGCACACACACGCACACACGCACACACGCACACACACACACACACACACACACACACACACACACACACACACACACACACACACTGTTTATATTAATAGTCTTTTGTTTACAGATCCATGAACACTATTACTCCTTCACTCATTATTAGTTTTATTGGTCTCATTCAGGAATTCTGGAATTTAATCGTGATAGCGTGCTTTCCCTAGTAGTCTAGATATCATTATTTTCAGTCTTTTAACTCCGAAAATATCATAGTTAATTTGTCACAGACCTGTTTTATAAATAATTTTTGCATCAAGGAGAAAATAAAATTCACTTTGTTAATTACAAGCAAGAGAGAAACTGACATTAAACTCAATAAAATATTATATTCTACCAGACTGACACAGTTACTGAAGATGTTACTTGCAGGACCTTAATCATCTGAGAGTAAGAATATCACATCAACATAAGCAGATATAATTTTGTTCTGAGAACCTAGACATTAGCAGGAATGACTACCCTATGGAACTACACTTCTCTATCATGATGTCTAAATGGCACCTTTGACTGGGAGACATAACAGAAGTAATTTGTGTAGAAAGATCAGCTCATACAACATGTATAGTGGTAGTAGCACTTCAGTGTCTCATAGAGGGTAAGCCCTGTGTTCACTACTCCTATTGGGAAGAGACCCTTGATAAAAATTTATTAGAGATTATCTATTCAGTGACATCTGCTAGTGACACAAACTGTGTGGAGGGTAGATAGGAAGAATATAAAAAATCAGTGATGATCCTCACTGCTTAAAATTAGCATCTTCCTGATTCATTCAAAAAGTGTTGAAAGCACAATTAAAAATTGATCTTATTTTCTCTAACCCTTCTAAAAAGCGACGTTTAATTTTATTAATGCAATTGACTACTTCAGATTTAACGTATGGCATACCTAAGCAGGCAGTGTCATTGAATATGAAGCATATAGTACCAGAATGTGTATGAAAAAAGGTAGCACTGCACATATGCTGTGTCACAGTCACAAAAGGGGAACATATTGTTCATACAGTATCTGGTGGTGGACTCATTTCAGAGTGAGCAGAATTTAACATGTTGCAGCTACAAGCACCCTCAAGCTCTCTTTTCATATTAATCTTGCAAAAAATGGGGGGTTATGGGTCCAAAGGTTTGACATGTTTGTGATTTGAAGCATAACTGTATAATGTCTGAAGAAGGTTTAGTGTGCTATATCCCTTTATGTTCACAGCTGAAGAAGCAATGCAAGGAAACAAAATGTTTTGATTTAGACAGGCTAATAAATATAAATGTATAATACTGATAAAAATGTTTTGTAAATTCACAGAAATTTTATTATATATCCATCACATATTTTTCACAAGGAAATCAATAATTTATAGAGAGCATTAATGCATTTGTTACTGATTTGAAAAATAAAACAGACTGTGAATTTTGCAAATTGCATGGCTCATTGTTGAAAACAGTGTTATAAGTAGCACAGATTTTCCAAGATAGGAATTGTTTTCTTGAACACTCACATTTGTATATATATATATATATATATATATATATATCTGACAGGCTTTAAGGTGGTTAAAGCAGACTTCAAGATGGCACAGTAACATCTGGGCATCCAACCTAAAAAGGCTCATGTCTCTACGTATTACTCCTGATAAAGACAGTAAATCTAAGAGGCAGATAAATGGAAGAAATGTTTGCCTTCTAAAGAAAAAAGAAGAAAGAAAAGTACAGAAAAGTAAAACCAAACAATACAGCTTCTGTGATTATTAAGGAGCTTAAGGAAGTTCAAATACTTTTATAAATAAGGTTAACAAAAGTGTGAATAATCTGAAATAAATCTGCAGTGTTTGATCTAACAAAATGAATGGATAAAGCCAAGGCAAGGGTCTCTGTGTTGACAGATTGTTAATCAAAATGATTACTTTCTAAAGAATCATTCAGCTCACTTATATCTCCAACACAAAAAAAATCTTTAGTCCTGTTAGCATGCAGTAGAAGAAAAAAGAAGTTATGTACTCACCATAATGTTCGATCTATGTTGTCCATTTTCATTTATCCTTGACAGATGGGTTTGGTTCCGATATTGGAACTGACTCGGTCATTACTATAGCTCATGTCAACCAAAAACTCTCAAGCTTCCCATCTATCCATAATGCCTGTTTCCCAATTTACCTCAATATTGATAGATAAAGAAGCCTTAATGGAAGCCATATCTGCTATAATTTAAAGATTACCATAAGAGATAAGTGTATTATCCTTTCCACCAAAGGCCGGGGGATGGAGGAAGGGGAGTCAAGTATAAATGAAAATGGACAACACAGATGGAAGGTTATGGTGAGTACATAACTTCTTTAACTGATATTGTCAATTTTCATTTTATCCTTGACATATGGGGCAGAGTCCCCAGCTACTTTAGACCTTGGAAGGACTCATGGAAGGATATTCCTGAGCACTATTGAACCAAAGGATGCTGTTCTCCTAGAGACCAAATCTAATTTGTAATGAGTAATAAAGGTATGGGGAGAAGCCCAAGTAGCTGCTGCACAGATATCATCCATTGAAGCTCTAGACTGGAAAACTGCTGAAGTGGCAACATATCTTGTAGAATGTGCTTTAACAGGCCTACTTAAGGCAATTTTTCTTCTGTCATAGATAAAAGAAATACAATCCTTGAGCCATCTGGCTAAGGTCACCTTGCTGACTAGTTTACCAAACTTAGCACTTGAAAAGGAAACAATTATTTGGACAGATTTATTCATGTCTTTTGTCCTGCGAAGGTAAAAGCATAATTGTCTGTGAACATCTAACAAATGCAGACAGTATTCACCTGTGTCTGAAAATTTTGGAAAGAATACTGGCAAATTAATCATCTGATTGATATTAGACTCTGACACTACTTTAGGTAGGAAGGTGAGATTTGTTCATAAGGAGACTCTGTCCTTATGAAAGATCAGCCAAGGTGGTTTACATGATAAAGCCTGACTTTCTGAAATCCTTCTAGCAGAGGTTATTGACATCAAAAATAATGTTTTCCATGGCAAATATTTCAGCTCACAGTCTGCAGATGGTTCAAAAGGGGAATGTATAGTAGTTTGCAACACTAGATTTAGGTCCTAAGGTGGCGTAGGATCTTTAAAAGGAGGTTTTAGCAAAAGTGTCCCTTTTAAAAATGCCTTACAGAGTCTATGGGAAGCCAAGGAATGTTCTTGTAAACTATCACAGAAATTTGAAATTGCTGCTAGCTATATTCTGCTTGTGAAAGTCGAAGCTCCTGCATTGAAAAGGGAGGCTAAGAACTCTAAAATATTATCAACAGATGAGAAAAAGGGATCAGTATCCCTTTCACATTCCCAAATGGTAAATCTTTTCCATTTACTATTATATATTTTCAGTGTGGAAGTTTTATGAGAAGCTAGGAGAATTTACCATACTGGGGAAGAAAGGTTAAGAAGCCTGGCCACTAGTGGAACTGGATGAACCACACTGTTAGCTTGAGCTTCAGAATGTCTGGGTGAACTAGCTCATCTGGATGGGACAGAAGGTCTGGAACCAGGTCCAGAGTCCAAGGTGGTTGAATCAGATAAGGCCAAAGAAAGGGGAACCATATATGTCGAGGCCAAAATGGAGCAATGATGATTACTTTGCTTTTCAACCTGAGTGCTTTCTGAAAGAATTTTGGGATTAGAGGTATAAGGGGAAAAGCATACAGGAGACCGGACGGCCAAGTGTGGAAGTGCATCTCTTGGTGACTTTCCCAGAAGGGGAATCAGGGCAAAGTAGTTGCTGCACTTGTTGTTTAGGGGAGAAATGAACAGGTTGCAGTATGGCTGGCCCCAATGATGGAGAATTTCTTCTTTCAATTTTGGATTGGGAGACCACTCGTAAGGCTGGAGAATACATCTGCTCAGCTTGCCTGCTATTACACTGGAACTTCCCGGAATGTGCATTGCTATCAGAAAGTGGTTGGAAGAGATCACCCACTGCCACACTGATTGCTTCTCAACAAAGTGGATAAGATTTGGTTCCATCTTGTTTGTTGATGTACGAAACTACTAACATATTAGCTGTTTGAATTGCAATTGTTCCCAGAGGAAGAGCAGTTTGAAATGCTTGCAACTCTAAAGGCACTGCTCTTAGCTGCAGAACATTGGTATGCAACTTGACCTCTGTAGGGGAACAAATGCCTTGGACAGTCTTGCCCAGAAAATACCCCCCACCCCATCTGGGAGGCGTTCATGATCACTATGGCCTTGGGCTTTGGAAGGACAAAGGAGTGATGCAGAAGAATTTCTTTGAAGTGAATCCACCAAGCTAGATCCTTTCTGCAAGGATTGGTGATCAGACTCTGGTCTGACATGGGTTGATATATTATAGACTATTGAGAAGTCAGCAGCCATTGTAGAATTCTCATGTGATATCTGGCTAAGGGGACTAGAGTAATTGTCACTGCCATAGAACCTAGGGCCTGTAAAACTAGGCGAGTGAAAACCTTCTTTCTGTGTATAATGTTTTCACTTGGGTTATAATTTTTTTGAAGTCTCACTGGGGAAAGGGATGCTATGGTTGTTGTCATATTCAGCAATGCCCCTATAAACTCCAAATTCTGGGTTGGAGACAGTTGAGATTTTTCTTGATTGACAGTTATTGCTAAATATGCACAGGTATGGAGAACATAACCCCATGTTTCTATCAGTCGATACCTGGTCGAAGCAGTAATGAGCCAGTCATCCAAGTATGGAAACACCCAGAATCTTTGCACTCTCAAGTGAGTTGATATTGTTGCAATACATTTGGAGAACACCCTGGGGGCCGTGGTGAGACCAAAGGGTAGCACCCTGAATTGGTAATGACTGGCTCCCAGCTAGAAGTGGAGGAACTTTCTGGAGTGCTTGCCCATTTTATATGGTAATACGCATCCTGAAGATCTATTGAGCACATCCAGTCGTCATTTCCTAAAAACTGAAGAATGGACTGTACCATGACCATTCAGAATTTCGTTTGTTGAACTGATTTGTTCAACACACTGAGATCCAAAATTGATCACAAGTCTCCTGCCTTTTTTGCACTAAAAAGAATCTTGAGCAAATTACAGATCCTCTTTGATCTGGTAGGACTTCTTGGATGACTCTTTTGTCTAGCAGTTTTTGAATTTCTAGAAGTACCGGTTCCCTCTGACTGGGTGGAACATCAGAGATTTTTTTGCATACGGGGGAATGATGAGAAAAGGGTATGGTATAACCTCTGGATATTATTCATTGCACCCAAGAATCTGTTGTGATTTTCAGCCAGGTATTTTGATGCAAGGATAAGCGTCCCCTGACTGCCTCCAGAGGAAGACAATTGGGCCACCTTTCAGGAATATTGAAAGGGCTTACTTGGGAAGGAGTCCCTGAAGCCCTGGTTCTGTGGACCACCTCTGCCGAGTGGGCAGTGTCTTCCATTGTAGCTCCCCCCTCTGCCCCTGGGGGAACTGCTTCCACATGTGTCCTGGAAAGGCCCTTGGGATTTCTTGAAACACATGTTTCCACCGCTCCTCTGATTCCTAGAAAAGGGTTTTTGGGGGCGGAAAAACATACGCCCACAGCAGAAAGGGTCTTACCATCTTTCTCACACCTGGATAAAGTCTCTCTTACTTTTGGGTCAAACAAAGGCGATCCATCAAAAGGTGCATTAATGAATGGAGACATAGATGGTTCCATAAAATCACATAGGCTCATCCAGGCATGTCTCCTTATGGCTATGCCTGAACCCACCACTCTGGAGGTCCCTTTGCCTGAATGAGCAATGAGCCCTATGGACGAGTTTGACCAATATATGTAAGACTGCAGGAACACAGCAAAGCATAGATTACACCCTCTGTCTCACAATTAAATATCTCAGCTGGGTAAAATGCATGTCCATTAATAAAAGTAAATGTTCTAACAATATAGGTACATATTTTATATCCATCAATAGGTATATCTTATAAGAAAGACAGAAATTTAAGGGACATTTTGGTGCATAACCATTTTATATTTCCTGTCTTGAATTCAATTTTAAATATTGATATACCTTTAGGCACCTATCCTTGTGGTCATTGCAATATATGTATATGTTGGAAAATAAAAGGAAATTTAAATATAGACTGCAGGAACACATTAGAAATATTAAAAACAAAATAGTAGAGAGCCCTGTGGTGAAACATGTTTTAGACTGTCATAATTCAAACCCACAATGTTAGAAAGCAACTATTTTAGAGAAAATATTGGAGGGGGTTTTATTCAGATGGTTTATATAAAAGGAAATTAATAGAAAGTGTGTATATTTTAAAGTTTAATACTATGTCCCCTTTGGGATTAAATCTTGAGTGTAATTGGAGGTTGCTGATTTGAATTAATTGAATTTTAATTGAATAATTGATGTATAATTTTGTATTTAAGTAAGTGTGTTGTTTGATGGTTTTATGTACTCCTTGAAGTCTTTGCTGAAGTGCTGCAGAGTCATTAAATGCTTTTCTACAGTTCCTGGCTGTTGTCTTTTGATAGTCTACATTTTTTGTGTGGTTGTTCACATTAATGATTTGGAAATAGTCTGTTTTGACACAGCTTATCCCTTCTTGCCCTCACAAGAAATTAACAACTGATCCAAATATCTGAAATATTTAGTTCTGTCAACATAGTAACTCAGTTGTCTGTGAATATCCAAGGTATGGATTATCCTTTTGCCCTCATTTTAGGTTCTGGAAAGAAAACAGGGAGATGGAAATTTTGGCTTAAAGTAAAATTCCATACCACTTTAGGCACAAAAGAAGAATTTGCTCTCAAAAAACCGTGTCTCTGTGGAAAATGAGATAGGGTTGGCTCACCATAAGAGCTTGCAAATGAGATACCTTTTAAGTCAGCCAAGTTATCTCTTTCAAATGGAGTAAGTATTTGATTCACTAATTCAAAATTAAGATCCAAAGGAGGGGTCATTTGTTTCATGGAGGCCTGTTACACAAAAACCTTTTCAAAATCATTTTGACATAAAAATGCATTGAAAGAGGAGGATCCATGGTCAGACATGCTGAGATGACCAATAAATGAACCTTGGTGGAAGAGTAAGAAAGGTCATAGGATAGTATCTCACACAAATATTGTAAAACCAGAGAACAACTAGTCCTAAATGGGTGCTGGTTATGCTGTTGGCACCAACTAGAAAAACTCCTCAATTTACTAATACATAATTTTCTAGTAGAAGGCTTTCTTGCCCCCATTAATACCTGCTGCACATCCTCATTAAGCAGGTGACTAAAGGGAATTAAGACCCTATCATCCAGACATCAGCTGAAGTTGACTGAAGTCAGGGTGTATCAAATAACCCTGTTCTTGTGTGAGTAGATACAGTCTATGAGGAAGCTTGTGATAATTGCTGCAGAAAATTTCCAAAAAGAAGAAAGAACCACGGTTGCCTGGACCCGAAGGGACTCAACACAATTATCTTGGGGGGCCCTTCTGAATATTCAGAAGTACCCTGGATGTCAGTGAAAAGGGTGGAAAAGCATACAGGAACATTGCTATCCAAGGAAAATAAAAGGCATCTGTCTTCCCAGCCTTCTTGCATGGAGTACTGGAGCAGAATCTTGACAGTTGATTATTCAGAGAAGAGACCAATAGGTCTGCTTGAGGAACTCCCCATAGATGGATCAACTCTTGGAAGACCTGCTGATCTAGTCTGCATTTGTGTGGGTCTGCCCTCATCCTGCTCAGCTTGTCTGCCACACAATTTTACTCTGATAGAATGCAGGATGCCTGTAGTGTGATGCTGTGTTGTGAAGCTATATCCCAAGCTAACATGGAGAGTCTGCAAAGGGGCTACAGCCCATTTCCCCCTTGCTTGTTGATGTACCACAAGACTGTGATATTGTCTGTAACAACTATTTTTTACAGAAAAATCTCACTCAGACTCTGCCATTGACTGCTGTGAGGGGAAAGGTCAGTTTGTTTTTGTTGTTTTGTAATTTGTATTGCTTCATTGCCTTCTTCTATTTTGTAAATTGTGGTGTATTTTCTTTACATTGTGTTTTAATTGTATTCTGCATTCAATTGTATATTTAAATTAGGAAAGTGACCAGAACTTGTCTGTTGTGAGTCACACAGAAATTATTATTCCCCAACCTCCCGATGCTGCTGTGTTTTTTAAACTCAACCATCTCTCTGGTTGCCTATCCCTTATGTTAATTTGAATACATATTTCCTTCCATCTCCTCTTTCATTGGCTATTGTTAGTAAGCACACAATTATCATTTTATGTATTCACTCTCCTTCAACTATTTAAATGTATTGGACATCCCACTGTATTCTACAGAGCCAGGATACTAAGGGCCTTCACCCTTCCAATCTATCTTGCTCTTTTAAAATTAGTGGCTCTCCCCTTATGTCCATAGGTTCATAGGTAGGTACTAGGCTATCTGCCCGAGGGCATTTATAAGCCTAGCCAGAGTGTGTCGGCTTTCGCCACCCCATTGATTAATTAACTGAGCCTCTGTCAAGCAGAGCCAATGAAGTGATCCCAAGGTTGTATTTTCTGTTACCCACCCACTCATCAAGGCTTCTCTTGAAGAGTGTTAGTGAGGGGCTCTGCCTAATGTAGTTAGGAATTTTGTTCCAAAGCATTCTGTGACAGGAATCTATCCCTCCAGCATGTTCTATTTATTGTTGTGGCAAAGTTTAGCTCACTAAAGCACATGGCTTGCAGTGTCTTGGATTTCTTTAGGTGGAGCATGTCCATCAATTCTGACATGGCTTTGTAAGTCAGGCAGAGATCACCTCTGAGTAAGTGATATGCCACTGAGTACAGCCGGAGTTTTTTCAGTCGAGCTGCATAGGACACATGTTTGAGGCCAGTAATCCTCTTGGTGAGGTGTTTTTGTGGTCTTTCCAGCTGTTGGACGTGCCTTGTGAAGTACATCCCAAATGGGGCATTGTACTCTATGATGGATCTGATGAGTGACGAGTAGAGGGGCACTATAACCTCTTTATTTCTAGATGGGAACCCATTAGTAATTAGATGGGCCACATAGAAGGATTTCCTAACTACTTTGGCAATATGATTGTCAAAGGAGGAATTACTATCTACCTGGGTCCCCAGATCTCTTATTACCTCTTCTGTATTAAGGGGACTGCCACCTATGTGGTAATTTGTGGGTGTTTTGTTTTTCCCAAATGGGATGACTATGCATTTTTTGGCATTTAGCTTGAGGCCATGACTTTGACACCAGGTGTCTGTCTCAGTAAGGCCTTTTTGAAGGATGTCCGTGTCAGCCGGAGAGTCAGTTATGGCTCCCAGTTTGCAGTCATCCGCGAACTTGGTTAGCCATAGTCCTCCTATGTTTGCCTGTACTTCTGAGAAATATATGCCGAACAGTAGGGGTCTCAGAACCGAGCCTTGTGGGACACGACTTCTGACTGGTTTAGAGTCGGACCTGGAGCCTGCTATTCTTACCGTGTGAGTTCTGTCTGTAAGCCAGTTGGCAACCCATCTTGTGACATAGGGGTTTGTGTTCAGGCTGGTGAGTTTTTCTATAATACCCAGTGAGGAATGGTGTTGAACGCCTTGGCGAGATCAAGGTAGGCTGTGTGAACCACCTTTCCCTCGTCTATGGCCTTGGTGACTGTCTCGAAGAAGTCAACCAGGTTTAGTAGGCATGGTCTGCCCTTAACAAAGCCAAACTGGGTCGGGTCAAGTGTTTGGAGGTTCCCAATGTCTTTGTTAATGAGTTTCATGATGATGCGCTCCATAGCCTTGCAGACCAGGCTAGTCAGGCTTATGGGGCGATAGTTTACCAGGGTCAGTTATGGCCCCTCCTTTGTGGAGTGGAATAACTGTTGCTGTAGCCTGTGGAGAAGCTGATGTTGAACAGCATGTTTAGGTGGGGGGGTTAGTTCATTCTGTAGTTCGTGCAAGATGCAGCCTGGGGCACCATCTGGCCCCACTGATGCTGTGTTTTTGGCTTTTGAAAGGGCAGTTTTCACCTGTGCTTCTGTGATTTCCGGGACACTACACTTTTCCGGTATTGTTGTGGGCCCTTTTGAAGGTGAGAGGGAGGTGAAGTTTGCTCTGAATCTATCTGCCAGGATGTTGGCAGTATCAGTAGGTTCAGTATATTTTCTGCTATTTTGCACTAGCTCAGAACATATCTGTGAGTTGCCACTTAGATTCTTGACATAGCTAAAGAAGGCTTTGTGGTTATCTTTCGAATCATTGGCTATTTTCCTTTCGAAGTTAGCCTTGGATGATTTTATGAGGCTTAGACTGGATGATTTTATGAGGCTTAGATTGGATGATTTTATGAGGCTTAGATTTATGAGCCTTGGATGATTTTATGAGGCTTAGATTGTTAAATCTTGAGCTACCCTCCCTTTCATATCTAACTGCTTAGTGCACACTGCAAATCTTAGGATATCAACTCATTTTTCCATCTTACCTTTAAAAATCTGTAACATCTAGTCCAAGACCGCCAATTACTAAAGAGCTCACATTCTGCCTCTCAGTAGTCGCTTTGGGATAAATGTTTCTTTTTTGTTACTGGTGGAGAATGAACATAGGGACATAATTTCCTGGAGACTGTTGGTCACAGAAAGCATGACAACTACTTCATAAGTGCCAGGTACGAATGTGTGCTTATATTTTGCTCCTGGGAAGCAGTGGGCATTGATTCCTGACTTTTGCTGATTGAGCAGAGTGTTTGTGTGGGTCATTCCTTATTTGTGGTGTTGTTAATCAAGACAGCTACCAGAAAAAGGCTACAACAAGCCTACAGACTCCAGCATTATCTGGGAAAAGACTTGATCACCAAAGAACCTGTGGCCTGCTTCTCCTCTTGGGATTGGTGCTACTGTTTTGCTTCTGGTGAGAAAAGAAGCAAAGGGGCATTGTATGCCAGCACATGTGGCTGTGGTGAGACCAGCACTAGTAATAGACAGGCAGTAACCAGTCAGGGTGAATCCCCTCTTTTTATCATTTTTGACAAAGCTAATCCTTTCTTTTCAGTAAGTAGTACTTAACCAGCTACTGTCTGACCTAATGTCAGAACATCTCCCTAAATACTACATCCATAAATAATCAGGGTCTACTTTGGCAGTTTACCCTCAAGTGTTTGGCAATGCACTGTATGAACTCAGGCACCTTGAGCTGACATTTTTCCTGTAAAAGTACCTTTGAAATTTCAACAATACTTAGTTGCATAAAGTGCAACTAGTTTGCAGTGACAACCACAACAATCTTATCAATAAAAAGGGCATGTTGCCATGGATATGAACTTTACCAAATTGGTAGATATGGTCTTCCTGAGACAATGTAGAAATTGCCTCATGTTTACTGACACCAGCAAATTCTCAAACAAACTGATAAGGTATGTGAAAGATGTACTTACACAATGTCACTGAAGGCAAAGCTCACACATAAAAGCACTCCTAATGTCAGTCAGATTGTCAGTAGTACACATGCCGCATCCATTATACATAGTACAAAGCAGACCCATAGAGCCCTATATGCTGTGGCACTTAAATGCAACCTTCCTTAATCCCAACAACCTCCTAGATGAAGTGCATATAATAAATACCCTCAGCACCCCACAATGAGTAAGGAATAAGTCACAGTCAGTTACATATCAGGGGCCAGGATCTGCTACATTATGCACACAGTCGGGTTACTGGACCACAAATACCAGTATGACTCAGTCATAGTCCATGTGGGTGTAAATTACCTGAGACATACCTCCTTAGACTATATGAAGAGATATACCATGGAGCTCTCAGAATAGTACTGAGCAGCATTTTACCTTCTCCAAGGATGATGCCACAATACGAACAGAAGATGATTGTTTAATAAGTGGTTTCGTTTCTGGTGTCATGCTAAGGGATGCAATATTTTGTCAGCATGGAAGGAGATTTTCAACAGACCACACTACACTGCTGTGCCAGGGCTGGTCTGCTCCTCATCCCTCTAGGCTTTCAAATATTAGCTGAAAGACTGTCATCCTCCATAGTGCCTTTTTTAGGGAATGCCAAACTGAAAGTACTTTTGACATAGCAAATTAAACCCAAGAAAATCTAAAGATGTTACTGGTCGATGTTACAAGTCTAAACAAGAAACTTCACTCCCTATTAGCTCTCCTCACCCTAGAGAATGCTGATGTCTGTGCAGTCACCAGCAGTATAAGACTGTAATGCCTTCCATACATTTAGACCAGCTCCTACACAGACAGGGACTAAGGTAGAGTTGCCTGAATTTACATAAAAAATAAATATACTTCAAGGCTGATCAAACAGGACAATGCACTTGAGCTTCTCCACTTTCATATCGCCATGGGCAAAATCCCATACCACTTCCTTGCAAGCTATAGGTCTCCATCTGTGACCTAGGAAATCCATAACATGTATTTAAGCCTACTGGAAACACTCACCACCCAACCCAATACCATATTCATGGGTGATTTAATTACTCTCCTATTAACAGGGAATCATATACAACACCAAAAGTGCAGGCACAGAGATTCCTGGATTTTGTAAACACAAACTCCCTGAGCCAGATTATCAATACACCAACCAGGGGCACAAAGCCACTGGATCTGGTTCTCACTAATATAGGAGAGTGCTACACAATGTTCAGGAACTACTCTAAGGCTAACTTCCTGCTATTAAGTGATAACCTGGCAAAATTTCAAGCACCCATAAACCCGGAGACTGCTGCCTATTGACTGTTCACAGAAACCCTACACAAGTTTGTTAATAGCTGCAAAGAGGCAGATCTACCCACCAAGAGTAAGTACAGAACTAACTTAAAAACAAGTCACCCTGGTGGAATCACAACATCAATAGGCTCTATGACAGAAGGAAGAAAAATCATGGCAAAAATTAAGAGGTGTAGCACCCAGCAGAATAAATGTACTCTCATCAAACTAAACAAACAACTTAGAGGAAAGATAATGTCTGCTAAAGCCAGAATTGAGGTAACTTTGGCCTCCCAGTCCAAGGACATCTACATGGCATTCTTTAGTTATGTCTGCAACTTCAAAGGCCATACACAATTGTGTAAAGAGATCATTGTTAATGAAGCCACCTATACTGAGCCAAAAGATATAGCAGACCTACTGGCAGACAAATTCACCTCTAACTTTAGCCCTCTCTCCTCTCACCCTCCTCTCAGGAAATACCATCAAATATAACTCCCCCTTACCATCACTAAGAAACAGGTCCTCAATGCTCTCTCTGAGGCCAAGAACACTGCATCGATGAGTCCAGACAATATCGCAGGATGTTTTCTAAATAGCATGAAACATGATCTTTCATGCCTTCTGGAATTACTACTTAACTGTAGCCTCCAAACAGGCTTTGTGCCTAATGAGTGGAGCACAGCAGCAGTCATCCCTCTGCACACAAGTGGACCATTTATAGACTCTGGAAACTACAGAACTATAAGTCTCATTGGTTTCATATACAAAGCAATGCAAATAATTATCATGGAAATGATCAATAATGACATAGGAAACTTCCAGACACTGGACCTAACCCAATCTGTTTTCGTCAAGGGCAGGTTATGCCTCCTCAACCTGGTAGACCTCTTCGAGAAGGTCACCGAAGCCATGAATGGGAGCAAAATGGTTAACACTGCTACCATGACCTGGCCAATGCATTTGACAAAATACCCCACTCAGGCATTGTTGACAAACTCAAGAGGTTAGGTAAAATCCTTATATCTCTCAGTGGATAGTTAGCTAAGCCACAGGATCCATGAAGTTAGAATTAGGGAGTCCATCTCTACAAAGAGGCCAGTCATAAGCAGAGTCCCTCAGGGATCAGTCTTGGGACTGTTCCTTTTTACCATTACTTCTCTGAAGTCAAGGCCAATGTCAAGGTCCTCCATCTGACTAAAATTGCACATTATTGCAAATTAGAAACAGTCATAGAATCCTCCACTGACACTAATGTTGCTCAGAAAGGGCTGACACAGACAAATAACCTCTGTCAGAGCCATGGACTAAAACTAAATGCCAAGAAATACACAATAGTATCCTTCAGTAACTCATCAATCCCTGGTAACTATTATATTGACAACACACCCCTAACAGCTGACTCAGTAGTCACGGACTCGGGGGGGGGGGGGCACATAGATAGTAATCTAGCATTCGACCATCACGTGTCTACAGTAGTGAGGAAATCATTCTATGCTATGCAACTTATAAACAAAGGTATGGCATCTAGAGTCAAAGAGGTCATTGTTTCATTTTATTCAGCATTCATCAGACCCATCATTGAGTATAATGCCCCCTTTGGTATGTACCTAACCATGCACATACAGCAAGTGGAACATCCACAGAGGTTCCTCACTAAAAGAATACAGGGCATAAGTAACATGTCTTATGCAGAATGCTTCAAAGCCCTATCCCTGTAGTCTGTCTCCTACAGGCTGTTGAAGGGAGATCTATATTTGGCATATAAGGCATTGTCAGACCCCACCCTGATGGACCTCCTGCATATCTGCAAAATAAACATCACCAGAATTTCCTGTTAAAAAAAATTAAACCTTGCCTGTGACATAAATAGGACCTACTGGAGGACAGATATGTATCCTAGAGACTACTCCTTCTCAGGAACAAGTAGAGTTCCTCCCTAACCCAATTCAAGTGTAACTTGGACAATTGTATGAATAACAAGAAATTAATCCCTGGATTGGAACCTATGTCTCTAATGGACACAGGGAGCATGTAAATGGTTAATCTCCCAAGCCTCTGCTTCTAAATGTTTCATCTCCCAAGCCCCTGTTTACATTTATCAAGTGTACTAGAACTTATCAGAGATTTGGGGTGCATGACTAGGCTTAAAAACGCCCCAGTGGTTGTTAGCCTAGTACACACCTATGAACCTATGAATTTGAAGAGGTCCCGGGAACCAAAGATGATTAAGAGAGTTGAGTGCCTTGATCAAGGCAAGCATCTCTTTTACATTTATGTGCTTGCATCTGTCCTTGGTGTCTTCCACTTTTATTTCTCCTGAAACTGCTCCTCAGGCAAAGTCTGAAGCATTTTTGGTGACTGACTGCTTGGGAACAGGGAGGATGAAGGGGAGTCTCTGATTTAATGATATTTGCTGTCTCCGCCAAGTGATTTCTCTTCTGACAAACCCCAGTTTGAAAAGACAAAGGATGTTGGTGCTGGCACCAAAGAAACTTCAGATACCATTGTAACTTTCTCATGAGGAGTCTTGCCAGGGGTGTCATAAGAATCATAGATGCCATGAGATCCAAAATCTGGAAATATTCACTCACAGTGACTGAATACTGAGTGGAAAACCTTAGACACAGATATAGACAAAGACCTATATTTGTTGTGGAAGAAAAGCTCTTTGAACTGAGATGTCTAGCTGACACCCCAGGAACACAATCCTGTACAAGGGTGGCATAAAAAGAGTTTTGAATTATCTCTTGGAATCCCAGCTTCTGTAAAAGATCTCTAACCATGTGAGAGATTCCTGACACTTTGAAAAAATACTCTGCAATAATACTCAAGTCATCTAAATATGGAAAAATGTGGATTTCCTTTAGCCTGCAATGAGCTATAACTGGAGCTAGACAATTTATGAACACTCTTGGTGCAGCCCATAGTCCAACGAGTAAGACAGAAAACTGATAATCTGATCCAGATACACAAAACCTTAAGAAATGCCTAAAGTCCGGATGAATGTAGATATGATGATAAGCATCTTTTAAATCTAGTACTACCAAGAAACTTGAATGAAGAAGAAGAGGTAATAGGATGTGAAGTGACACCATTTTGAATTTGTGCACTATCACAAACATGTTTAAAAAAGAAAGATCCAAAAATGGCCTCCAAACATATTCTTTCTTTGGCACTAAAAGCATTCTTGAATAAAAATCTTTCCCCATTGCCACTAAAGATGTCATTGAATAAAAATCATTCCCCAACTGGGAAGGAGGAACTGATTCTATCACACCCTGGGACAGCATGTGATGAAGAATAGGTGGAAATAAAAGAGTATGGTCTGGTGGAGGAGGAATACCATCTAGATAGGAGGAATTTCCTCCCACTACCATTTTAACCTTGATGAATGATCTCCAGAACCCTTTTGTCTGAAACTATCTATTGTCAAAAGAGAGGAGAGAAGATTCAGATTTTTCTGGAAGGGAAAAGAGACTTCCAGGATGGAAGGGGGTGACAAGATCCCTTAAATAGTCATTCTAACTTGCTGTACTGTCCTTGGTCTTGAGGGGAGGTCCTGTATTAATTTTGGAACCTCTTTGGCATTTCTTCTTCATCATCTGTTTAATAGCATTTTGCTGAGACTGTTTATTTTCTTTCTTGCCAGTACTGGATGAGGGGTTAAAGAATCCCCAAGAAAGTTTGGAAAGGAAGGACTGAAAAATCTTAAGAGCTTCCCTGTAGCGTTCCCTCTCAGCACACCTTTTTATAACCTCTACAGCAGATGGACCAAAAACTAAATCTCTATCCAAAGCAGAATTTAATTAAAATCTCATTTTTCACATCAACTGGGAGGTTCTTAGAAAGCAGCCAGGCAAACCTCCTCAAAAGATTAGAAGTGGCCAGAGCCCTGGAAGGAGTATAAACAGTGTCATACACACACTTTAAACAATGACTTGTGAGCTGTAAACTGGAAGAAATTAAACCATTTTCTTCACAAGAAAAAACTTCAGAAAAAAAAAACATTCGTCATACTTTCACAATTAGTCAGAATATACTTTAACATATGAGCCTGACAAGTCAAAATTCTGAAAATCAAAATTGTAGAAGTATATACCTTTTCTCCATATGGATCATTTATTTTCCCATCCTTGTCAGAAAGTGTAGGATTGGAATTAACTAAACATTAAGTAGCAGAAGGATTAATTAAAGCTATAGCTGCTGGGTCAAGTTTGGGATGAGTGTATAAAAACTTTGATTGAGGAATTTTATATCATCTATATACCTTTCTAAGGGAAGCAAGCTGACTGTTATAAAAATTGCAGGCAATGACACATATCCTCCAGTGCTGACAGCACTGGGGAATGGGTGAGAGTTCTGCAAATTTCATTTTAACAGCTCATAGTGTTTTCTGAGGAACAGGGAAACCTCAGTGTTCTCCCACTGAAAACACTGTCACATTCTGGAAATAGTCACAAGAGAAAGATAAACCCTACATGGAAAATCAGATATTGTCTTCCCCTTTGAATCTGAATCATACATATGAGGAGAAAACCTGCATCTGTCCTTTCATCTTCCTGTCCACATTCATGATCTTGAATCATTTCAGGGAAAAAAGGCATCTCTTTGTTTTTCTTTTACCAGAAACTACCTAATAAGAAGGATCAGTAGCTTGCATTAGACCCTGAGACAGATCTAGCAAACTACTCCTGTCTAGAGAAATTAGAGGGGGAGCAGATATGTTTAGTTAGAAATTCTGATTCTTTATATTTTAACAGTTTTACTGAATTATCATTTAAGACAAAGGCAAATATATATATATATATATATATATATATATATATATATATATATATATATATATAAGACAACAAACTATATTAACATATTCACAGTTGCAAACATACATAACATATATTCTTTTTTATATTTATCATTAATTCAACATAACATACATACATCGTTCCAACAATTTCAATTTTTTTCTAAGTAATTTGCTCCTACCTTTTTCTAAAGATTCCACTTCTAGTTTTTTTTTTTAAATCTCTGTTATAATATTCAATACTTCAAATGCAGTTGGTTTATACTTTGCATTCCAATTTCTAGTAATAGCTTTTTTGGAAGCCACCAGAATTAAACTTAACAATGCTTTACTGTCCAGGCAATTCAGATCCTGTATCCCAGCTCAAAAAAAAAATAATTTCCTTAGTTACACCCGTTTGTTCACCCAGTATTTCTAATCTGTAGGAAATTTTTGAAGTTTGCCAACTCATTACATTCTCAAAATATATGTTCCCAGTTACCTTTTTCTTCCCCATCACACCTCCAACATTTGCCATCTACCCGTGGAAAATTCTTTGGAGTCTTCTTGGAGTGTAAAAATACCTATACAAACTCTTCCAAGCAAAGATCCTAAATATTCTAGACTTTTGTTGCATATTTGGGAGGTATGCATATGTCCTGCAATTGTTTCCTTGTGAATTGCTTATCCAGTCTCTCTTCTCAACTTTTTCTAATCTCCCCTGATTTATTCCTATAGTTATCATGCCATATTTTATATGTCTAACTAATTATCCCTTTTTTAACTGCAGTTTATGTTCTAGATTCACCTAAATACTATATCAGAGTAGGTCTTTCACTTAGTATTCCCCTGTCCTTTTCTCTTTGCCTATACTCTGATATCAACCCTTGACAGGGAAGGCAGTCTGCAGCCTGCAGTCCAAATATCTTATTGGTCTGTTCCCATTCTATTACCTTTGCTTCTCTAGTTATTTGCTCCCAGTTCCCTAGTTCCTTTGACAGTTTTCTCCTGTAAATTCTGGATCCCTCTTGCTTATTCTTAGTGCCCCAAAAATGTCACCCCTATCAGAAAAATCACTTTTCCCATTCTCATGTTGGCTTAGTTTCAGTGGCGGCAGGTGACTTCAAATCAAAGGGGGGCTGCAGGAGACAGCTGAATGGGTAGGGCTAATGAGAAGGTGTGTGGCCAACTAGAAAGGGGAGGAGCTATGCTCAAAACCACAAAAACTGGAACTTTAACCAAATACGCTGCCCTGGGTGCCAAACCGTCAATATGACAGTCCAATCAAGACAAAATGAAGTGTAGAAGAAAAAAAATATTTCAATGCATTGGCTGCATGACAGTTTACTTAATATCTAGATGGAAACAAAAAAAGTTGTGAGGCATGAAAAAATAAATTACTTTTTAAATACATTACTGGAATGCTAGTCAAAATCAAGTATAAGAAAAACAAGCAGCACTCAACTCAAAGCACTTCTCCTTGCACTGCAATTCTAATTATAATTTATATTCAACTTTATTAAAGTACCAAGTAACATGCAGAAAGTAGCAATCTCTATGATACCCCCACTTGTAAAAATGTTTCTTATCCAAAAAAGACCTGCTGCCTGACAACAACTATCTACTTGTTTCATGGGGAAAACATGATCAAAGTAAAAAATGAAATGCAAACAAGAAACAAGCTCAAGATACATTGCATAATGGATTATTGTACAGGTAATGGACCACACATGATAGATTGGCATTCTGTTTGGTTTACAGGTAAAGCCTGCAAAGATGACTGCAAGTCTCCAACAAATGTAATGAGCTTCTTAAAATAATGTAATCCTGTCCTTTATTACAAATACTGTGATATGCATTTCAATACCCAAGGCTTATACATTATCTAGTTATGTAAGTATTCTCTGCATGGCAACAACAGAAATGCTTTCAATGTTGGCAATTCTTTAACAGTGTGCTTATTAAAGCTTACTTGCACCTTATAATCTCAGACAAGCTTACCTGATGGTCATTAAAGCATTGCTACTTAAACACAGAGCAACAGGCACTTTCTGAGTAATAATAAACTTAAATCAACAGTATAAAAATATGACAGAAACCAGAACATTCTGCAAAATCAAGGACAGAATAAAAGTAGTACTTGTGTCTACCTTGGATGGGGGGATACTCTGCACATTTACACTGCATAACTCCTTCTTGCCTTGCTTGGACACATCCAGAGTCACTACATGGGGGAGTGGGGTGCAACAAGTATGTCACAATTTGAAACGTCTCGGGCTGACTGTGATGGCCCTGACACATTTGTCATACCTCTCAACCTCAGAGCAAGAAATCTGGCAAAGCCATACATAGAAATGGGACAAAGGCCCAAAAATAAGGACACTTTTTAAATACTGCTCTTATAAACTTAGAAAAATAATAGAATAGTAGGTCTTGCACTAGTATAAATTTTCTGAAGGGTATGAAATCTGAAACTCAAATGTCTGTCATTATTTTCTAACTTCAGTCTTTAATGATTTGCCACTAATTTGCCAAAAAACACAATTTTATGAAAAATGGACCAAAAATGTGATGCAAAAATATAAAATAGCCACACAATACAGCTGGGAACCTGTCAAAGAAGGGACACTTTTTTAATATTAGTACTGCTAACTTGAGCAGCTGACAAAATAAAAGAATCTACATGCATTACTGAAATAAAAGTAATCTATAATTCTTGATTATTACAGTTATTTCTTAATTGTAAACCCACCACGTTTTCTTCTAAAATTGCCATTTTGCGGTGGGATTATTAGGGGAAGAGCAACATTTCGAGCCAAAACTGGGGACAGTTGAGAGGTTTGGATATGCCTAATTCTATAAAGCAATTTATTTGCATGTACCTCTCAACCTGTTAATGCAGGAAATCTGGACAAGGCCAAATATACTGGGGGAATATATAAACAGTATTAAAAATTGTTGTATAAACTGAGGCAATTGATAGAATAACAGGTCTTGCTTTAGCATGAGTTTTTCTGAAGGTTATGAAGTCTGTAACTCAGTGTCTGTCATTATTTAGTGACTTAATTTATAAATTATTTGCCAGAAAATTACACATTTTATGCGGAACAAACCAAAAATAAGAAGCAAAAAAATTTATTAATTCTGTAAAAATCTGGACAGTTGAGAGGTATAGTTCAGCCGGGGCTGTCTTTGAGTTTGCCACCCTTCCTCCTCACAAAATCATGGTCGAATGGAGCCTCCCCCCTGCAGCCATTCCAATGAACCATTACTTGGCTATTTCACCCCATTTACCATAAACACTAATATGCATTCTGCTTTACTTCTACGATGATTTGGACTTCATTTGAAAGTTTTATTTTGCATTTTACAGCACAAACACTAAAGCATCTGCTAAACAAAGCGATGCAATCTCACAATGAAAACAGACTTATTAGCATTAAAACTTCTCTACCCTTGAAACTCACGTTCATTGAAACAGCATTGAAAGCCACATTCAAAGAAAATACATTTTGCCAGTTGCAGATAAAGATTAACTTTGGGCTGTTTTCAAATTATAGGCCCCTTGCACACGAAACATATAGTGCTCTTTGATACACCTTCCTGATTGTATTAAATTATATTCCTTGTACAATATAGTACATTTTTAGAGGGCGTTTTAAATTTGTTGTTTTGAACATTTTTCCAGTAAACAATGAAATACAATGCCTGCACCAGTAATGACAAAACTGCCCAATTCAGAAAATTTCTATCATAAAAGTCTACTCAAACTTCTACAGTCCACCAGTATCAGTAAATATGCACAATCTCCGAAGAAGTAAAAGTCATCTAAATAATTCCACATTCAAGAAATCTGTAACTGATGAAGAGGTTGCTGCTAGCAAACAACTTTATATGTCATTGTTTCATCTACAAATAAAGTGCCTGTTGCCATTGAGGAATAAATTGCCTATGTTGCATTAAAAAAGATAAGCTAGTAATATTGCAATAGGGAATAGATGGCAAACTGATAACAGGTTACTATAGTTAGGTATCTTCCCCAAAAAGGATTGCAGCATCCACCCCTTTACAATCCAGTACAGTATCAGCAATGCATCTACCTATTGTGGGAGAAGAACCCACAGCCTTCTGCATCAAAAGCAAGTACACTACCTGTTATGCTATTAACAATGCAAGCAGACTCAGCATAAACATCACTACACTTTTGTTCCTCTGCAGCTCTCAGCTTCTTGTAAAATCTACTTGACACTCAGCTGTATCTCTGAACTTTGCAGCACAAGAAATCTGGAAAAAGCCAAAATTTAGGGGGGGGGGGCAAAAGACCAAAAAACAGGGACACATTTTAAACATTGCTTATATAATGTTGGAAAGTTGCTAGAATAAAATGCTGTGTTATCACCATACATTTCACTGCCAAGTATTGAACCCAGGACCCTGTGCAAAAGAGTCAGAGCAACATACCACTATGCCAAATCATCTGTTTTATGAAAGAGAGGAAGACTGAAACTTAAATGGCTACCATTTAGTGAATTCACTTCTCACCATAGTTGTCAATATCTTAGCACAAAACACCTGAACAAAGCCAATAATGGGGGAATACAGCCCCCAAACATATTCAGTGAATTCAGTTTTCACCATAGCTATCAACCTTGGAACAAAAAACCTGGACAAAGCCAATAATGTGGGAATACTGTCCCAAAAATAGGGACAAATTTCAAATATCCATCTTATAAACTTAGAAAATTGCTATAATAATAGGTTTTGTGGTACCATGTACTTTCTGAAGAATATGAAGTCTGAAATTCGAATGCTTGTCATTTTTATTTATTTAACATTTGTTAACAAGGAAAGTCTGACTTGGAACAAAAGCCCGTTTTTGGCAGAAACACTCCAGACACATGTCTTTGTAAGATGGGAGGACACCAGAGTGAACATACAGACTCCACACAGAAGGCATCTCAACCAAGAATCAAACCAGACAATCTGTAGTTGTCAGGCAACAATGCTACCACTGCACTACTGCACCACTGACTAGGCTAAGAAACAAAAATACAGAAACCACAGAGTTTATGAGGAAAAGAACAAATATGAGGCAAAAATCTGCAAATTTTTATAAACGGTGGTGGGTAGGGAATTCAGGTTCTTGCCACCTGGCCCCAAGGTGCAGGGTTCAAGCCTTATTCTCTATCCACCACCATGTAGCAACTGGGACATTTCACACACACACACACACACACACTACCTGAGCCAAAGCTGCTGTAAAGCAAAGTCCTTTCTGTGCCGAGTAATTCCTGTTCTGTTGTAAATCCCTTCCTGCCTGCGCTAAATCTGCCAAGTAATTCCCATTCTGTTGTAAACTCCTTCCTTCCCATGAGAGCACCTAGTCCTTCCTGCCTGCACATGTTGCAGTCTGATCCCCTTCCAGTCTATGCAGTTACAACTGCATAGACTGCTGTAAAAATTTGGAGTTGAATGTTGTCTTCATACTCCGGACTGCTGGTGGAAACAGTCTGGATTCTGTGCGCATGCTCCAGACTGGTTCACCAGTAGTCTGAATGCCGCAAGTGCACATGTTCTGGGACTTGCATTTTTATTTTCTTTTTTGTTTTATTTTACTTTTTGTTTTATTTTACTTTTTTACAGCTGGGAGAGCTGCAGTTCTGCAGTCCAATAGCACGAGTCGCCCCTGCTTAGTTTTTAGAATACTTTTCTGCTACTTTATGAATGTAATATTTTGTATGGCTGTTATTATTCTCCTTAAGGATCACATCCAAAACCCCATGTTCTCCTTATTTTTGCTTCAATAGCATTCCTTTCCACTTTGAATTATAGCTTTCTACTTGTGTTATTTGGCAGTGGTTAGCATTGTTGCCTCACACCAAGAGGTTCTCTAGTTTGATTCTCGGCTGAGGTGCCATCTGTGCAGAGTCTGCATGTCCTCCCAATAAACAAATGTTGAATAAATAAATATGAGCCTTAACAGTGTCAATTTAAAATATCCCTTCAAATCAAGTAATCCTAAACCACCTTGTTCTTTTAGAAGGATCAACTTTTCCCACTTGACCCTTGCCCTCTTCTCCTCCCAGATAAATTCCTTCAACTCATTATTAATCATTGTCCACAACTTCTCCTCTAGTTGATAAAAATATGCCTGACCTGTATATAAAAATAAAAGGACCAAAAACACCTTCACAGCTTGTAGCTTGCTATCCATATCCAGAAACAAGAACTTCCAGTTTTTCAGTTTTTGTATTATCTTTTGTTTAGTCTCTTTCCACATATACTTAGCTGCCATAACTGAATCCTTTTTAATCCATACTCCTAAATACTTCATTTTATCATGTCCCCATAAATACTGGTACTGCTGGATCAATTCATATGTGGGTGCATAGTTTACAGCTACAGCCTTTGTTTTTCATTAATTTTATATCCCAAAAAGACTTGAAACTGTCTCAAAATGCTCCACAAAACTGAGATGTCATTTTCTGGTTTTATCAGGTACAAAATAATTTTGCCTGCAAATAAAGCCAACTTTTCTTGATTACCATACCAATTATATCCTTGAACTTGAGTCCCTTATTTTCTTTTGCCAGTGGCTCTAAAGATAAAAAAAGAAAGCAAAGAGGAAAGAGGACACCCCTGCCTGGTTCCTCTGTTCAAGCACATCTTGTCAGAAAGGAACCCTCCCACTTTAATTTTTATCTCCAGTCCTTCTTATTTCCTCTTATTAATGGTATTATTGTATCAGAGAATGCAAATGCTTCTGTCATCCTACTCATAAAATCCCAACTTACACTCAAATGCTTTTTCTGCATCAAGACCCACCAATAACAGTGATATTTACGCACTCTCTGAATCACCATTGTTCTATTAATGTTATCAAATGCTTGCCTCCACTCCACAAAACCACATTGATCTATATCTATCAATGTTGGCATCACCTTTAACATTCTTTTAGCTATTATGACATAAAGACTTTATAAGCTTCGGACTGGCCTCTAGGTTGCCCCGCCCCACGTCTGTGTTCCTCTGCTGCTCTGGCTTCTCTGCTCTCCTGGCCAGGCGGTTTGTTTGAGGGAGTTTGCCCTCCACTTTTTTTTTTCTTTGGGGCCTAGCCACTTTTCAAGGCCTGTGGAAAGACTCCGACTCGACGGGCACAGAGAGTTCCGGCATCTGTCTCCTAGGCTCTCTTCGTTTTTTCTACCAAAGGACCAAAAGAGAGACATCCGGAATTAGTGAATAGCGTTTTAATGACGCTTTAAAAGTCCGGCCGTTGCAAGCATCATGGCTGCATGCCACACCTGGCCACACCCCCCTGGTAGCCCAGCTCGCACCAGCTGCAGGAGCAGAGGCGCAGCCATCAGCCGAATAGTTCAGGAGGGCCAAGCTTGAGTGTTCATCTTGTCCTTGAAACCCGCAGACACGACATCTTCGTTCGCTTCTTTGATCAAGTCCTGAAGACTTGAAAAAATGTAAGGAAATTCAGTAAAATGCATTAGCAAAGCATCGCCGCTGGCATTGTTAGCTTATGCTCTGTCCAAGGTCCTAGATTCTTTGTTAGGGGATGAACAGGCACTGAAGGGACAGGGGATTCCTTCTTGGTGGCAGGCAGTACCACCATCAGCATCACATCCACAGGCTTTGTGAGAGAAATTGCTTGCACAGAAGTTGTGTTAGTAAAAATTTGGGTGTCCTGTGGGGTAGTCCTACCTGAAGGTCTCCTGGGGCTTCTTCCACTGAATCAGCCATGAGGGAGGGATGGGGGGGGGCCAGAGGTGAGAGGGGCGAGGAGCAAACGCCCTCAAGATACACAGCATCCTCCTAAAGAAGGGTTAAGGGCTGGCCAATTTCCCTCTGTTCCAGGATCCTCTGAATGTCTGCAAAAAGACATCTTCAGAATGGGGATCCTCTGAAGAAGGGAGAATCTCAAAATGAGTGTCAGGGTGACAGACTCAGTCAGCTCTATTGTCTTGCTCTCTTTCCTCTCTCTCCTAGGGGGCTCCCCTGCCAATTCAGGGAGGCGGAAGAGGAGATTCTCCCCACAGGGGATTCTTGAGGGATGGGCCTCATGGTCTGGGGACAGGGAGTGAAAGCTGGAGACAAGAGGGAGCCAAGAGGGAGGTGAAGCGGAGTCCGACTGTGGAGCGTTCCAACATGCAACAACATGCACTCCCCCCACCGGCAGACCCCCGCAGAGCCAGAGGTCCCCCCAGCTCGAGAAGCTGAACCTCCCTCGGCACTAACAGAGTCGGCGTCGGGGCCGATGTCACCCCGAACTCACCAGCGCTACCAAGCACCGAGAAGGAGGAGGAGACACCGACCCTCGAGGACAGCCACCTCTCCCCGCGCCGAAAGGCCGGCGCCGAATTCTTCAAAGAAAGAATGTCGGGAACGACGGAGCCAAAGACCGTTGCCACTCTTCGGGCGCTGGCTCGACGGTCGCCCGAGCCGCTCCGAGCTCGAGGGAGGAGGAGGAGGAGAATTTATTGGAACAACGAGAGGCATCGACTGATGAGTGGACTCTGGAGCATTTGGGCCCACTTCCTCGGATTTCAAAAAAAGTCTACTCACCCTCTGCTGATCTGGCTGATGAGGCCTCGCTGAGGAGGATCTGTGAGATCTGTCATCTGTTCAGACAGACGCAGCCAAGGGCAGAGACGAATGGGACGAGCCAAGGGGCGGTGACCTCGTGATCTTTCTAGATTCTCGGCTCGGAGCTCCGTACCAGGCCGGAATCCCAATCGCAGCCGTAGCTGCCCAGAGAAGCGACAGATGTTAAAGATGCCAGCACAGCCTCGCCAGGGAAGGCTCCGCGAAAGCCTTAGGCGCTTTCTATCAGCACCCGACTCTGAAGCTGAGCTTTAGAAGGAAGCATAGGAGAGGGTTTCGATGACACAGAGGGAACAGACAGAGAGGGAACCCCCTGCTTGATTAAACCTTTATTTCTCTCCTATTTTTTTCCTGCAGGAAGCACCATGGCATACAGCACAAGAGTCCTGCCAGGGTAATAGTCCCAGGCAATACACACAAGCCGAGTGGAGACATTTTCTGACAGCGACAAGTGACAGCACTTGAAGCCTCTTTGTATGTATCCTTGGATTACATACGACCCTACCTAAGTGTAATCAAAAACAACACACACACACAGATTACACAGGGAGGGAGGAAAAGGGAATATTTAAACTAAAGGTAATTAAAAAGTTAAACTTCCTAACACACACACCACACCCTAAAGATAGGGAGGGCCCGGTTTTAGAAGGGAAAGAACTATAAATTTTTTAGAAAAAAAATAAAAGCGATAAGAAGGATAGACCACACATCACTAAGGGGAAAGGGAAAGAAAAATACACTAAAGCTAAAAAAGTTTAAACTAAGTCTACTTCTACACTACAACTTTCGGAGAAACAGAAAACACGATAGCTGTAGCGCAAACGAGCGAAGCGAGATCTGGAGCACGCCATAGCATTGTGGGAGGGATATAAGGAGCCTCGTGGGTGGAACCAACTTAGCTTTTAGAGGAGAGAGAGGGGAGCCGAGGTCGGCCTCAACCCATCATCCAAGAGAATGAAGGCGAGATAGACAACTTAACATTCATGGTTTAAAATTGAAATAGATATATATGAAGCTGAGCCTGCTGGGTCTTTACCATCTTTAGATATTGCAGGCACTACAGCTTTGTTCCAAGATGTTGATGCTACCACTCCTTTTAAAATACTATAAAAGAAAAGCTTCCAGATCTTTATCACTTTCTTCCCTCCTAGTTTCTAAACCTCTGACAGAATACCATCTATTCCGGGAGAATTACCTACAGACTGATTGCACATCACCATTTTTATATCACCTCCTCTTAACTGTTAATTGTTGATCCTCCTCTGCCTCTAACCTTGGCATATTTAAGTCTTATAGGTTCATAGGTCCATTGGTAAGTACTAGGCCAGCTGCCTTTGTGGGCCATTTTATGCCTAGCCAACTTCCCTTTCAAAGGTGAGGATTAAACCTTGTACTTTTTGTCTATGTGGTAAACACCTTAACTATTATATCAACCCCTCCTAAATGTATGATTGCATCTTTATTAATATAGATCTTGGATGCTTACTCAGAGCGGCTTGGCCCATACCCACAATGTGCCCTTTCAATTAATCAATCCTACTGTGGAATATCAGTCCAGTTAGGTTTTCCTTGCGTGCTCTGTCCTCTAACTCTAACATTTTTTCAAACAACTCTTCTTGAGCAGTCTCATACTCAACCAGCCTTTTCTTCATTTCAACCTCTGATTTTTGCAGTGTTATCAGTTCTTCTGAATAACTGTTTAACACTTCTTCACTGTTCCAGCCTTTTATTATTTGAGTTGATATACTCCTTCAGTGTTTCATTTATTTTAACTGGCTCTATGCACATTCCATTTACTTTTTTCATCCAGATTACTGGAAGCTATCTCTTCTTTTCACCTTTTCTTTTTGATTTTTTACCAGGCTCTCTAAGTTTCTTCTTTGTTGGCATCCACACAATGTACTTTCTAGCCAGTAACTGAATGTACTAAATCTGGCAGAGTTACTGCCCCCTTACTGGGAGAGATGAAATTAAGCTGTTGATCAGTATACAGCAGTCTTATAAGTCCCCATTTTATGTTTCGTTTTGTTGGGAAAAATGAAGCCAACAGAATTGTTAATGACAGTAGCAGCTTCCCCAGGGATGGGCACAACATTTGGACTAAACAGAGAAGCTTTCCCTGTTCTCTCTCCCAGTACTGACAAGAGTATCTTTCCCTTCCCCACTAAGGGGACCCCAACAGCCACAGAGGATGTGGCTAAACCATGGTTCATAGTGGCTGGATGTGCTACACCAGAGGATCCAGGGTAAAAGATGAGTGGTCTGAGGAACCAGCTTTAGCCACAGTAGAGTCACCTACCTTTGGCTGAGGCAAATTGCTAGCCTGCTGTTATGGTAAAGGCTGTTTGCTTAACTTTTTTTTGCAGCTGAAAGGGCTGACAGTGGGATGTGTAGTTTGTCTCATGGCCAAGCCCAAAATGGTGCCTCCTTCCCATGGAAAACAAGCAGCATAAGCTGGTAAAAATGTAAATTTGTTAAAAGTCACTTTTTCCCACAAATACACAAGTAAAAAGCATTTTAGTTCAGTTTACCATCCCCAAAAAGTAAAATGAATGAAAGTTATGTGCTTAGCATAATGACAGATCTGTGTTGTCTGGTTCTGTCCTTCCTCAAGGGAAGGGTCTTTGCATTCAACTTCAGCTGATTCAGAATTTAGGATCCACAGCTTAGGCTCCTCTCCTTACCCATAATCCCATCCTTGCAGCAACATTACTTCAGATCAAGTTTGCCTGTGACCCCACAATGTAATAATCATAATAATAAGAAGATATATGAAGCTCAGAAAATAGGAGAATAAAAGTCAATCTGCTCTAGCACTAAAAGAGGATAAGACATGGCCTAGGAGGCAGACCATAACATTGTACCTGGAGGCTATAATGTAAAGACTACCATTAAATGGAAAGGGAAGAAGGGAGGGGAGTTGAGGAAGGACAAAAACAGACAACACAGCTCTGTTCTTAAGATTATTACATAACATTCATATATGATGTTGTCTTTTCTGCCCGTTCTTCAACAGATGGGACAGAGTCCCTAGATATTTAGCCCCTGGGTTTGTCTCATGGAAGGATATCCCAGAAGATGGCAGAACCAAATGACACCCTATTTCTGGAGAACAAGTCCAATTTTTAATGAATGAATGAAGAAAGTGTTAACATTCAGCTATGTGGACGCAGCACAAATATCATCAATTGAGGCCCTAGGGAAAAAAAGCCATGGAAGTAAAGATGGATCAGACAGAATTAGCCTTTGGAGGCTTAGGTAATAACAATCCTTTATATTTATATAAATGTGAAATGCAGTCAGTAAATCATCTAGCTAGATATACATTTGGAATAACTTTACCAAATTTAACTGAAGAAAAAGAGAGAAAAAGCTTATCTGCCTTCCTGAAGGGTTTGGTGACAGCAGAAATTCAACTGTCTATATACATCCAACAAATGCAGCATATACTTTCCTTTATTTGAAAAACATGGAAAGAAGACTTGCAAATTGATGCTTTGATTAAGATAGGTCTCTGTAGCCACTTTAGGTAGAAAGGAAGGATGAGTGGATAACGATACCCTATCCCTGTGAAAGATAATGTGCATAGGTTTGTAGGACAAAGATTGAAGTTCTGACACTCTCTGAAGTAATAACAACTAAAACAGTGTCTTCCATGTTAAGAATGTAATATTCACCTTGGCAGTGAGTTCAAAAGGCAACTGAGTTAAGGCTTGAAGTAAAATGGTCATGACCCATGGGGGAAAAGGATCTGAGAAGGAAGGTACCCCTCAGAAAGGTTTACATAATTTGAAGGAAGCCAAGGTAGCATGATTTTGTCTAACTGCAGTTTAATAGCAGAATACCTGTCCTCCTCATGAAAGATGGAAGCTAGGAAATCCAGTACCACAGTAATAGGGACTGAAAAAGGATCCAACTGTTTTCATTTTTCAAATCAAATAGAAAATCTTTTCCACTAAATCACTTGGAAAGAGAGCCTTGATCTAATAGCCATCAAAGGAAGTGAAGAAATCATGTGGTCAACTTGAGGGCTTAAACATCCAGATGAGGCATTCCAGAAGGTGAAATGGCAGATCTGGATTGGGATACAGCACAAAAGATGGGTGTACCTAATAAGGCCAAAGAAAGTGAAACCACACCTGATGAGGCCAGAGAGAGGTAATGAGGATCACCTTGATCCTCCTCTGCAATGCTTTCTATATGAATTTTGGAATCAGTGGGGCAGGACAGAAGATGTAGAGAGGTTTGGATGGACAACCGTGTGTCAGAACATCTCAAAAAGCCTGCTGCATTTGGTGTTGATGGGAGATGCAAAGAGATCATAGTATGGTCAACCCACTGATAGAATATACCATTCATTACTGATGAATTGATTAACCACTCATAAGGCAGCAGAATAGATCTGTTCAACCTGTCGGCTAGTATGCTGGACTTTTCCAGTTGTGCATTGCTATCAGCAAATGATCAGAAGAAACTGCCCATTGCCACACTCTCATAGCTTTTCAACAAGAAGAGTAGAAACATATTCACCCTTGTTTGTTGATATACCAGACAACGGAGGTTTGGACAGACAACCGTGTGTCAGAGCATCCCAAAATACCATCTGTATTTGGTGTTGATGGAAGAGGCAAAGAGATCTTAGCATGGTTGACCCACTGACTCCAAGGTTGCTGCTTCTCTTTGGGAGGGTGGAACATTGGGTAGGAGCATATTTCCCCTTGTTTGCTGATATACCAGATGACCGACATGTTGTCTGTCTAAACTGAAATCATCCCTAGAGGGAGAACATACTGAAAGACCTCCAACTCAAGGAGGACTGCCCTCATCTCTAAGATATTGATGTGAAGATTGGCCTTGGTTGGTGACCACATGCCTAGAAGGAAAAGCAGCTGTAAGGTCTGACTGTGAAGAGTGGATTATCTGGTTACTGGTAATCTTGCAATATAAGTGGTTGTATCCAAGTGGGTCCCTATGAGCTCTAACGTCTGCAATGGAGAAAAATATTGCTTGCCCTGGTTCACTATGGTTCCTAAATCAGAGCATAGCTGGAGCAAGTAATTCCTGACATGAATTAGTAGAGGTCTGGCAGGATTAGTTAGGGGCCAGTCATCTAGGTATGGGAATACCCAGAACCCTTGTAGTCTGAGATGAGCTGCGTCCACTGCCATGCAGTTGGTGAGCACCAGGGTGGGGGACTATGGTGAGGTCAAAGGGCAGAGTTCTGAATTAGTAGCAACTTGTACCAATCTGGAAGCAAATATACTTCATGGGGGATCTCTCCATTTTAATGTAATAGGCACATCCTGAAGATGTAGCAAGCACATCCAGTCATCCTTCCACAGCAAGGGGAGGATAGATTGCACTATGACCATCCAGGACTTTGTTTGTTTGATATACTGGTTTAGATGACTGAGGTCCAGAAATGGCCTGAGGAATCTTGAGTAAGCTCTGAATCCTTTCTGGTCTGGTGGAAACCCCTGGATGACTCACTTGTCTAGCAGCTTTTTTATTTAAATATTGCTGCTTCTCTTTGGGAGGGTGGAACATTGGCAAGTTTCCTTTTTTGATGGGGGTGGACAAAGAAGGGGAATGTAGTAGCCTCTATTAATAATTGTCTGCACCCAGCTATCTGAGGTGATGGAAGTCCAGTGCTTCTGGCTGCGGAGATAAGCGCCTTCAACTTCTCCGGAGTGCAGCAGTCAGGCAACTGTTCAGAAGCACTGATAAGGTCTCTCAGAGAATGGACCCCTGAAGCCTTGGTTCTGGGGGCCTCCCCTGCCAAATGAGTGACATACACCATCTCTCTTCTGCCTGGGGGGAGTCTATTTCCAGAAGTGTTTTGAGAAAACCCCTGGGATTTTCTGAACCACAGTTTCTTATCCCATTTCTGGTTTCTAGAGAAGGTACTCTGGAGGTAGAAAAGTATATGCCTATGGCAGAAAGGGTTTTCCCATCCTGTTCACTTCTGGAAAGTGTGCCTTTAACCTTGGGTCTAAACAGAGTTGACCCATTGAAGGGAGCATTTATAAAGGATGTCTTAAAAGGCTCCACAAAATCACATCACACAAGTGCATCCAAGCAAGTCTCCTTATGGTTATGCCAAAACCCAGAGCTCTCAAAATACCTTCCTTAGCATTGGCCATCAGAGACATGGAGGAATTTGAGAGGGCCTCTAGGATGGCCAGTTGTGAGTCCACTGATTTTTTCTCCTCTGCAAACATGGATCCTGAGAGAGATTTGGAAAGCTGTTCAGTCAAATCTCCCTGAAACCTAGTCATGTGTGCCAAGGAGTTCAGCGACCTCAGGGCATAAATAGCTGACGCATACATTCACTTCCTAAATCTATCCAAAGCCCTAGATTATCTGTTAGGGGGGTGGACAGGTGAGGTCTCCTCCACAAGCTATTTCTTAGTGGTTGCCAGCACTACCATGGCATCTACCTCAGGGCCCTTACTCCACTGGGAGCAATCCTTAGGAACTACAAGGTACTTGTCAGGTTTCTTGGGTATTGGTTCTGTAACATCCAGCTCCTTCCATCCCTTCCAAGAAATGAGGTCCACCATCTCTTCAGTTTGGTGGACCACCCGGGAAGTAACTGAGCCAGTTCTAAAAGCCTCAGGGAACACTGATTCCTCCTGGGAAGGGGTTTCGAAGACCAACCATCTTTCTGTCTCAAAAGTTCAAGGATCTCCCTAAATGAAAAGTCCTCAAGTGGTGATCTGGGACCTCCTCCCCTTCGTTGGCATCAGTGTCTTCTGTGAGTGACTCCTGTGGTTATTCAACATCTCCTCTTACATGTGTTTCCAGGGTGCCTCACAAGACTAATGTTCTAGAGAGAACTCGGAAGACTGAATGGTATCCTGAGTCAGTATAGCCTTAAGGCTAATAGGAAATGGTTGTCCTGATGGGATAGTACGTGAAGGCACAGTAACCAGGGATATTCACTGTGGGGTGGCTGGACCTGAGAGGGAGAGAGAGTCCATTTTATTCTTAAGTTTCCATGAAGAGAAGCTTCCTGGTATGCAATAAAAAAGCCAGTGCACTTTTTAAGGTTAAAAGTTAATGTTTTATAAAAATATAAAACTGTTTTTCACATCTGGGAGGGGAATAAAAATAAGATAAGAACAGACTGTAATTAGTGTAAGTAGGAGCACATGCTGTAATACATATCTTAGCACAGGTAACCTTAATTTTAGGTTAGGAGTTGGCTGTGTGTGCCTCTGTGGAAGAGTTATTGGCCCTTATCTCTCAGTTTCTTTTTTCACACTGAGAGCTAAAATTAAGCAAGTGATCAGTGTGCAGCCATCTTGGAAGTCCCAGAATGCTTTATATTCTTTGAAGCTGATGTCATCATTTACTTGTAGTGCCTGTCATATACCATTTATTGAGTTTTACAGCCACCAATAAATACTGTATACTTTCAACTTACTTAATACATACAATTCAATCTTATTTCTACTTTTTGATGCTTACTGCAAGCAGAAACCCTTGGCTTTATCTAAGCTTGAAATGCAATTGCAAACACTCTGCTCCATGCAGTAGGGTTAGTATGTAGTAGAGCTGCATAACAAAGCCCTTTGCATTACTTAACCACTATTACACAGTACGTTCAGTCCATCATATAGCCACAGTGCTTTATGTCTGGAATACAACTGTAGATGACCCCCTCCAGCATGATCCATCATTCAGAGACATTACCAACAACTGCAGATGATCAGGTCTCATCTGCATACACTAAATGACTTCAACCATGTACCCTGAGTAGAGGCAGTGCCCTGAGCAGATCAAGGTCCACATACATAGCATAGACACTGGAAACAATAAAGCATCAAAAAGGAATGATACTAGTGCCCCACAGTGGAAAGGGAAGGAGAAATGCAAAACTAGTAGTCAACTTAAAATAAACAGTGCTACCACTCTTTAATGGAACACTTACATGGGATTGCAAAGCACAAATGTCAAAGCTGGCAGGTTCGTAAGCCTGGCAACAGAGGCCACTGCAGCACCAGAATTATCCCCATATTCTGTCCTTCTGTTCTTTTGATCTACCAAATAAAGATGTGATTAGGAACTCCATGAGCAGGCACATAAAGGACACTGTACAATCATAGTGCACTCCCTACCATGAACTCATGTAAACTAGTGGTACCCACACCAATAGACTACAGCATATATGTGCACCATACAGCCCTTCAAATCCTAAGGCACAATTTGGGAATCCCAGACAGACATTGCCACATTACTGCTATGGCTTTCTAAACTGCCCTGCCCCCTAACTCATCTGCTTTGTCAAGAACATGTTTGAATACTGCATGCTAGAAGACATGTGAGGGAATATACTCAGGCAAAGTAGCTGGAGATAAGGAGGTTCAGACCTGTCTGTTGCAGAGTACTTGCATGTTTATTACTTCCCTAACATCCCCAACATCCCTAGTATGGTTTCTGCATGCACACATGTGAAACCTCCATTCAGCCACTGGTGCACATTGTAAATGACTATGACTGCAATTCAAGAAGATGTTGTGTCTTCTCCACAGTGATATGATATATATCTGTGAAACATTGTACTGGCATGTGGCAGACTAAAAATATTGTGCAAAAGGCAGTTATGTAACTGTAGATTGTATCTCCAAATCTGTTGACTGAATTTAAGATACATGGGAAGTAAATATTTCCGAAAACAAAAAAAAAAAACTGTCTAAAACATTATTAACCATCTGGATTTTTAATGTGCGACCTTTCACATAAAAAAAGTTTCATCTACATAAGAAACTATTCTAAGAAATACATTTAGTTAGGCTTTCCTTCTCTCTACAATTTGGTATAAGCATGACACTTCACTAAATAATGATGATATACAGAAGGTGATATTAACTAAAAGGCTACATTCTATTTCTGAAATTATACTGAGTTTATGATACTATTTAATGTATATATGACTCCAACTAAACTGGCATCCTGCTTTTCCAGACATTCTTCAGTTTGTAATGCTTGGAAGACTGTAGATGCTGATATACTATGTATTTATTTGTTTTTATTTGATAATTAAGAATATATGGCATCGCATTATTAAAGTGTATTGGTCATGTTCTAAAGCACTTGTTAAGTAACAGAGTTTTGGAGTTGTATATCACCTCCTTACCATATACAATGTCAAATTAGACAGTCTTTGAAGCAAAAGTCTGTTGTTTTTGCAATTTGTTTTGTTGGTAAGGACAGCCACCTGAACATTTTTCTCAGAGCTGAAAATCCCTGCCATGATATCACGAATGACTGAACCCACAATGCCTCACTACCTAAATTAATGTATAAACTGCTGTTTTTCCATGTTAAATGCAACAGCAGTAGTTTCTTTCTTCCTAGAAAGGGAAGTTCTCAACTAGTTCTTGCAGATGGAGCACCTCACATTGAAAAATAACATATAGTGATGCAGTAGTGAATCCACAAAGTAAATAAGATGCAGCTCCAGTAAAGAAGTAAGTTATTTGAGTTACCCATGGTGCATTGCATTTGTATGTACATCTTAACTCAGTACCTGTCATGATGTTATTGTGTAGATGTGGTTATAGAGGAAAACTGACCAAACGGTTTAACAAAAAAGTCAATCAACAACCTATAATCTTTATTTTTTTGCAAAATTTTTTTCAACTTTATCATGAGAGGTACAATAGGAAAAGATATTCATTGTAAAACAAAATGCTTCCAAACATGAGTAATAGACTTTAATAACTTAAAGCTGCTCAAAATAATGACTCAAGGGTTCTCGTGGCAATAGGCACTATTCTGCCAACTAAAAGATTCCTTGCAATAGTTGTTCTCCTAAAGTCCTACTCTGACATTAAAATACAATGGTTAAACTTAACAGAGGCCTCCACTTGTAAAGTTTTCTGTTGTGACAACTAAATACACAATAGTTTATAAATGAACTGCTAAATTAAAAAAGTACAAAATGGAATTAATATGGAAGATGACATTTCAGCTAATGATGTAAGCCATGCTAATAATGACATATTTTCTATTGTCTTGCATTTTTGATGATTATTTAATATTTGTCATGCCATTTTTCCAATTTTAATTATATGTTATATCACGTTAGGGGACTTTTTGCATTTAAAGTGGTTTTCTTTCAAATTTTATATTGTAATTGCTTTATTTATTTATGAATATTGCATTTATGCTTGCAGCTTTGAAGTTTACAGGTTACATATATCAGTCTCTTATGATATTTAAAACCATCTTGGCTCAGCATAATCTGATGTTCTGCAAGAGCTGTTGACACAAAGGGTGGTATTTGCAGTTATGAAACAATGAATGTGTAAAGTCAATCCATGCTGTACCGGTCAATTCAGAGAGGTCATTTATGCTAATGCATGATGGCCATGAATAAACCTAAGCAAATGGACAAATAACAAGATGTTAATGAGAAATGATGCAACTCATAGCATGCTAATACATTTTTCTCTTGCTTGTTTGCAATGCATAATCATATTTTGACATGTTTCTGTGCCATTCACAGATTCATTATAAAAGGCAAATTGCATCTTTTCTATCTTCTTTGCAGTTGGTGAAGATGCTTTATCTTGCAGCTAGCATTGTTGTTTCCCGGTGTGACCTTCTTTTCTAGGCTAAGCCAAAAGTGCTTGCACCCAGCGGTGCTCTCAAACCAAGAAGCTAGAGATATTGACATAAAATAGTTCATAATAATTTTGATAATCAGGAAATACTTAACAGATTTAGAGTGGACAGGGATATTGTAAAGGTTTTGGTAAGCATGTATGGTTCCCACACAAGTACTGGAAAGATGCGTGAACCTTCCTGTCCCTATGGATACTGACATATATATAGCTGTCACTATACTTGCCACGGGGATCTTCTAGAGACAGACTGAGGATATGTTGAGTATCTCAGAGGTTTCTGCCTCGAGGATACTTTAGCAATTCCTAGATGTACTCTTGGCACAGGAGGATCAGTATATCTACTTCCTAGTCTCACCTCAGGACCAAACCTGAACTATGTGTGCCTTTTCTGGGGTGGCACATTTCCCTGAGGCAGTCAGTGCAACATATTGCACCCAGGCTGCAGTTAGGGCCCCATCTGGTACATGAAGGAGCAGTACTGCAGCAGGAAGGGTTACCATTCTATCATCTGCCAGATAGTACATGATGTCTGGGGATGCATTACCAACATGTCTGCCCAGCTTCCTGGCAGTACACACAAGTCCCATTTCTGGCACACTATTTCACTATACCACTTCTTCCTGCATGGCATGATGTCCAGTAGTCATCTTGTTGGTAAGCATAATTTTTTGTTATCCTTTAAGTAATTATTCATAGTAAAATGTATTGCTTAATATTGAATCATGTTTCTTTGTTTTGTACCCCTCCTTCTCTCTCTCTTTTTTTTTTTTTTATAGGTGATGCAGGATATCCACTGGGACTATGACTAATGACACCAGTGAGAAGTCCACGTGGAGCCACAGAAATTTTATACAGCCCTGTCACAGATCTGTATTGTCATTGAGTGAGTGTTTGGCGTATTGAAAAGCAGGTTCAGATGCCTGGATGAGTCTAAGGGTGCCCTTCAGTATGACCAAAGCCACTACATGTGGGATGTTTACTGTGTGTTACATTCTGCATAACATGATAATGCCACATAGAATATAATTGATTCATGTAGTGATATGTGTGGGCTGTGCTATGTGGTGCAAGTTCTATTGTCACTGTTCATCAGACATTCCCTCTTATCTTTAACTGATTTTTTCCAGTAGAGATACTCGTACTATTCCTTGTAAATGACATGCCTGAGTGCTCACTGACACATATTCAGTGATGTCATAAGGCATCATATAAGGAATAATTACATTTTTAATTGTTTTGCATAAGAAATTTTGCTTAGATGTTTTCCTGGGGTAGCTTAATTATGCACATACTGAAACTCCCAAAGTGGTACATTTAATAAAAAGTGTTATTTCAGTATTTGACTTAAATTTAACATATATTAAAAAGTTCATACATTGCACTTGACTGGAAAATGTATTGCATGTTTTTTTGTTTTATGCAATGTTTCTTCAGTTTTAACTCTTAAATATTCAGAATGATTTACTGTTCTCTTTTATGGTTCTGCACATCAGATTATTTAATTTTGTCATACAAAAAAGTTGTGCAGTGCTGAGTGTGAAGCGGATTTTTTCATTTTTATAAAGTGTGTTTCTCTTAATGGTATGTAATACTTGTTTTATATTCTGGGTAATTGCCAGCTGTAACATTGCTGAACTGAGACTCTTGATAATGGATAGTCCATTAATGGTATATATCAGTGCATGCTGAATGTTATGATGTGCAGCTTTCTTTCCAGACATTTCCTTTAATTCTAAGTACTACCATTACTGAAATAAAATGCATGCAGATGCAAAGTGTCTTAATACTGGACTATATTCTACACTAACACATTCTGCCATATTTTTTATTTATTTATTTATTTATTTTTTGTTTGTTTTAATTACTTATTGCCTTTTAAGTTAAGCAGTGACATCCCTATTTAGAAGTCAAATTGTAAGTACCTGAAATGTCCAGCCTGACTCACAGTAGGTTAAGGTCAAATGTGTCATAAGCAACATCTCCAAAAGATAAGAGCAGGTGAAGGTGCATGTAATCTTGAGGAGGGCCTATCATGTGAGAATTGCTGCAATGCCATAACTTCCTTGCTGCAGATGATCCAAATGACAATAATCTCGCATTGCTGTGGAACCAGGACCTTGAATGTGAGGTTCTGCTACATGTAGATGAACAATGACGTGGCTTGCATAAATTCTGTTCTGTTTGTTCTCTCCTATTACTATTTCTACTATGTTCTTGAGAAGCAGCTGAGTGTGATATGATATGCCCCCATTTGTTCAGACAGTACCATGTCCTCTTCATCTTTCAACGTTGACTCCTATTTGAGTCTGGTAAGTCTTCACTAGTGTGCAAATGGAGGCAGACATAGATGCTTGGTGTGCCACCATACTACAGTTCAGAATGATCATGGCATTATCTCTGTTCTCTGCCATTTTCACATAGTGCTGGGAATCCTTGCATACACCTGGAGGACTCTCTCCATTTCAAAATGATTCTCTATGGCAGTGCACTGAGATTTAAAGTCACAGCACATTTGCTGCTTGGCAGCTAATGCCTTATATGTTTCCTGGGGTAGCTGTGATATACTCCACACTATGCACCTCTTTGTAAAGGTGTCACTGTGGCTACTGTTCCCTCTGAATTTTTGTCATCATCCAAAAGGTGTTCTTGTAGATGTGCATGAGTTTTCTCCCTGTACAAGCTCTAGTGTAATGTCAACATGTATTTGACTTTGTGATTCACTGTCATTTCTTGCAGAGTTACTGACATGCTGTGAGATCCTACCATTAAACTTGGCAACTGTGTGCCAATTTTCCTCAGGCTGTCTCATAAATATGATTGTTATCATCATCATCATCTTCATCATTGTGACAGTCTGCTGCTGATATCCTTTAATTTTATTGGTATAGTAAAACTGTTTGTTTCTGCTATTGATCCTGTAAATAACTAATTGAATACACTACTACTCAGATACTGGAGTATACTACTGTATGCTATGTAATGAGGTGTGAAGGATACTTATCATGTACACTCTGTTCAATGTCATTATGTGCAGAAGTGGATGGTTCACTTGTTAATAGTAATTATCATATGTTACATGAAATCATTCCACTTGAACAGTCATTTCTCCATGTAAATATGCTATAGTGGTCAAAACAGCCTTCCTGAGCAGATGTCTGTTGTTGCTGTAAACGTGGGTAATAACCAGTGTCCAGAGCACCTCTGATTATGCTAATGCCAACATCATTTGTTTCATAGTCATCTCCCCAAATGGAGAAGAGGTATTTTTCATCAGGTGTTAAAGAAATAATAGTTTTAGCCCCCCCCCCCCCCCAGCAGTGCTACAGCCAATTGCATTCTGCCTTGACTTTGCACTTTCTCATTCTACCATTTAAATTGCCATCTTTTTGCACTATTTGTGGTTACTTTTGTCAACAGCATTTGTATGCATAGCCACTAGGTTCAAAACCTTTGCCTTCTCAGATTGTCTGGGTCCCCCTTTTCCAAAAAGGTGTTTGCTATATATCCTAAGGGCTGACATGAGGCTGCAGTCCTCCTCATGGCTAAAACTGTTCTTTCTCTGTCTAGATCCCTGCTGCTGCATCAATCATTTACTTAAAACAATATCCCAAAGTTCTCTACTGAAACATTTGATCCACTTATCAACCAAATAACACAGCAATGAAAGCATGGCTGCATTTATCACCAATAAATCAACGATTTTGATATAAAAACATACATGGTGACACAACACTCATATTCATATGTACATACTGAAGTCCAAAGTCAGGCAGTTAAAGTTGTGTATTATTAACCTGTACAGCATCATCATCAAATGCCTAGTAGTACTGTGAACACTTAACATTACACTGCCATCTTATACCATTGCTAACAGACTTGTAACCTTCCCCTACCACTTTTCTGTATTTATAATGCCATTTTCACTCATGAGTGACAATCAGAAACACCCCCAGCAAAACAGCACGTATCCTGACAAAACAATACATTGGTGAAAAGGCAGTACATCCAACTTCAATTGCTTCAGATTATGTACTTGTATCGGGTCTACTTGAAAACACCGATATGCCAAAACACCGATGACGAGTACACCGAGACTGGAAGATCGACAACTGAAATAGACAGTTTAAAAGCCCGATGCTGAGAACACCGTCATGTTAAGGTAAGTGTGCGATAGTGACAAACTTTAGGGTTAGGGGCAGGTTAAGTGAGTTAGGGTTAGGGCGCGGGTTAGGTGAGTGTGCGATAGTGACGGACCTTAGGGTTAGGGTTTGGGTTAAGGTTAGTGCATGAATAGTTGTGCATGTAAGGTTTAGTGTAGGTTTATAAGGTTTTTGGTGTGCTTGTGTTGTGTGTGTGTTTTTCGGAAAAGGTATTTGTTTTGTTTTGTTGATTGTCGGGCTTGTGGTTTGTCGGGCATGTGAAGTTTCGTGCTTTTAAACTGTCGGTCATCTCAGTTGTCGATCTTCTGGTCTCTGTGTTCTTGTCGCCGGTGTTTTCGCGTGTCGGTGTTTTCAAGTAGACCCCTTGTATCATGTGTAGCATAATCAATAAATGCAGCAAAAATTACTTCAAAAATATCTTTCACATTGCCATTATGACTACTTCCCCAAACATGTCCATTTATAAATGACACTCATGTCATCAGTATTTACATAAATCATTTGCTTCTGACAATCATAGCAATAAAAGTCACAAAAGTCCTAATAATCATTGTTTAAGACCAATATGAACTGCTCCCCAATAACTTGTACATTTTTTGCTGTTGTTTTCTTACTTGATTAAGTTTTTAATTTTCTAAATCATTTGCTGCCAAATTCAAGTGATCACAATTTAATATGGTAGTCTTAAAGTTACTCACATAAATTTAAGCTCATTTATGCATTTTGTATGCAAATTAGGCCAATGTTTATTTCTATGAATTGCAGTAATATGTGAGTGCGTAACTCAAGAAATCCATGTACTTAGGCTTTAGGTAGCTATGACAGAGCTGCACACAGCAGTGCTAAGCAAAGAATGAATGCATGAAAAAAATAATAAATCTCAAATCTCCATATTCTTAGAAGAGGGAAAATGGAGTCAGATGCAGATGAGTCTGCATAATCCTGATGCATAACCCACGTCAGTCCTGCATAATGTGACACACCTCATCACTTCAAATCACTCAATAGTTTACATGGTATGATAATAACATCCACAGGAAGATTTATTTACACAGTAAAGTAAAAAATGGGAAAGCAAAACATCTTTACTAATGCAATACTGAAAAAGTTATACTTAGTGAAATGAATAATACACGACCTTCAGGTTTATTGTTCAAATACAGATAACATTACAGCAAAAAAGCAGAAACATATAAGCAACTTGAAAATAATGATTTCATGAATCTTATTTACCTTGGAAAGGAAAAGTGAAAGAATTCCTTAAAAAATTATATATGTGTCAAAGCAGTTTGGTAAAACCAAATTTGACAGTAATAGTTGTTCCAAGTCTAATGTCTCTTAGTAGTTGGCTATGGGTATGGTGAGGTCACACCCCAGAGGGTGTGGTTCCAAACCTGTGAGCGACAGCCCTGCACTTACATTATTTATTCAGGTACTGGCGCTTGGCAAGATGGCAGCACCTGAAAAGGCACAAGGCTAAGCTCTAAGCTGGTCTAACAAGGAGACTAAAATCATGGTCTACCACTTAAGGTAGTTCTACCTGGAAATAAACTGAGTCACCAGAATGTTACACAGAGTGGAAAAAATTGACATTTGGCAAGAGATGGGTGAGCACCTGTCTTCCCCGATAGGGACCACCCACTATGAATTCCTATGCCGCCACAGGTGAAATGATCTACAAAGGTGTAGGCCTGACCAGGTGGCTGAGTGGGTAGACCAAGTGATGGTGAGAAGACCAGACTTATAGTAAGCATTTTTAATTTTTTTTTAAATCTTATCAAAAATAGGTTTAAAACACATACTATATAATATTGCATAAATGCAAGTAAGTGCAAAAAGAAATGTATGCCTAAGTGCAAATATGCATCTATATGTAATCCAAAGGTATGAGTAGGCATAAACATATTTGTAAATAGAAATGCATCAGTGGCATGTTTATATGCTAACATGTTTTTGTGTATAAATACAAATGTATATGTATGAGTAAAAAAATATATGTAAGTACACATATATAAAAATGTAAAATACAGATGTAAATCTGCAGAAGAATAGTTACAAATCTTTTTTTTTCATTTGTATATCTGTATTTATAAACAAATAGAAAAGAACATATTTGCACTGACACATAATTTCATATATTATAGGTATTAACTTTGTAATTAGTCGTGCTACGGTCAAACAATTTTTACAAAAAAAAAGACCAATATTTATTAATATAATAATGGCATAAAACATTAATTTCTTTCAAAATATTAACTCTGCATACAATATATATGCCACCACACCCAAGGTAGAGTGGAAGTGGGGTGGGGTTAAAGTAGAAAGTGAATGACCAGCACAGAGGATACAGAGAAATGCACTGTTTGATTTCTTTTGTATACATTTCTACTTAATCCCCTTAAATGCTTACATTTATTAAGCAGCAAAGTATAAAACACAAATTGTCATGAAATTATTGTATTGCATCCATCTATAACAGTAAACGTGATTTGTTTAATGCAAATAAAACTGGAAGGATGTCACAACTTTGAATTGTTACATTTTATGTGTGTGTACAGTTTGCACACTTGTCTGTTTGAGGTGAAGGTAAACATGTGTTGCTTAGTGCAAATTCACACAATAGTACTTAAAACTGCAAGCAGAGTATGTAAGACATAGTGGAAAGCAGAAAGTAAAATGAATCGCATACACAGGTTGCATAAAATACTCATTCCCCCAAAGAGGCAAATTGTACATACGCAAAAATGCAACAGTTGGAAAGAAGTTATGCAGTCCTTCTAGTTCAAGTTCCATTGAATAAGAAATACGTAGCAGCACAGTTTGATTAGGTACAATAAACTTATGAAAATCTCTGCTTTGCTGTTTTCTTATTTGGTAAATGAAAGTATAGAGCAAAACTCAATAAAAGGTATACAGAAATAAGCACACATATTAAGTATATGAGTAACTTCTGTGCATTGCTGAATAGTAAACATAACCCATACATCCATAACCCCTTTTTTCCCACTTTTGCACATGGCATCGGGGTACCACTTCAACAGTGTTAATTATCTGCAGCCAAGGTTTACACCACCGGGTGGATAGCCCTGCCCTGGTAGTTCTTCCATAACACACAATCAAGTACTGTCAAACACCTATGGCCAGTTTAGACAGTCCAATCCAGCTACTGCATGTCTTTGGAATGTGGGAGTAAACCGGAGCACAAGGAGGAAACTCACATGAACACAGGGAGGACATGCAGACTCCGCACGATAGGCACCCCAGCTGAGAATTGAACTGGGGAACCTCTTGCTGTGAGGCAACAATGCTATCTGCTGCACCACATAAATATTGCAAAACATACATCTGAGATAGTTAAGTAGACATCCTCCGTGTGTTCTATATGCAGCAGAAGAGAAGATATCTTATAATGGAGCACAGGAGGAAAGGTGAGTGAAAATGCTGACTGAGACTTTCCATAAATATGGCAAAAAAGTATTTCCATTTGAAAAACAAAACTGTTAAGCAATAAATATTTTTTTCTATTTTTCACTTATTTCATAACTATAAATATAGAGGTAATTCAACACAAAGATAATAAAAGAACTACAGTGCTTTCAGTATACAATTGCACCACAATTGAAATCAGCCAGAAATTTCAAATGTATTACCATTTCTTAGGTTACATCAGCACATTTAATTCATATCAGTTAATTGCAAATGTAAAAATCACAACCACTTCATAGCAATATACTGATTGTTCCTGTGTTTCCATTATCATATCCCAGAATTTTGTTTTATCAGAATAAAGTTTTAATAATAATAAAAAAATTGTTGTTAATAAAGAGTACACTGATGTATTACAAGTCCATTTATTGTATCAATTTCTTGTTTTGTCTCTCTACTCACCCTCTCTCTTTTTCATATTTTAATTATGCATTCCTTTGTCCCACTTTATTTTCTTTGCCTCCCATTTCTATTTATTTCCTACAGGTCCAGAATCCTTAGGAGCAGCCCAAATCTATTCATCTCAGGTCAGGGAGCATTTGGGACATCATCATTATGATGTCAGGGTGGTTGCACTTGTCCTGTAGACACTCTGATATGTGACAGTCTGGCAAGCCTCACAGACTGTGGGCTCTGGGACTTGGTTGAGGATGTGGTGGAGCAGGTAGTGGAGAGACAGCTTCAGCCAGTTAAGAATGCTGTTCAGTGGGTTTAAGACTTGCTGCCCCAGTCAGTGTCAACCACCATGCCACCACATGTGCCATCCCCTGCCAAAAACATAGTTCCTCTCCTCTCCCGCTTTCTCAAGCATAACCCTCTTGCTGTGTCCCTTCTCAGTTTCCCTCCTTGTTATGTCTCTCCTTTTTCAATCTTCTCTATCTTCCCATTCTACTCTTTTTAAAGGACGGCAATGGGATTCTATTATTAAATGCTCAAGTCCTGTGTCCTTTTTCTCCCTGTTTATTGTCTTTTTATGAATAAACGACACAGCATTTAAAATATTTTAAATTGACTGTTTCTCTCCACTAGAATAGTACCTTACTGCTCTATGGTGGTTTCACTTTCAAACAAACTTTTATCCCACCCTGAAAAAGTCTCCAATTCATTGATGTCATCAAGGCCACTGAATACAGGTAGTTTTCTCCCCAAACTGATATCATCATGACCATCCTAAAAACCCACCCATGCTGAGATGTCACAGCTCCCTGGTCCTTCCCCTACCCATACAGAAAGTAAAGGCTAGAACAAGGAAACAGTACACGAGTCAAGTCTCCTGCTGTGAGGTATCAGTCACAGCAGGTAACAGCTCAAATTACCCTTAGCACTTTGACAGCTAGGGAAGTTAGGTGTGAAGGCGAATGATAGATGAGTCAAAGTAGTACAATTCAGGCTTCACAAAAAAACTGCAATTAAGCCATTTTTAAAAGAAGCAGCAGTAAAAAGCACTTTGAAAGCCTGTTCTGTGGCATTTGCACTGTTTATGTTTTAAGTAGTCATTGAACGTCATGAAATGTTACTTAAAACAAACTGACTGAAAGACAGCAGTACATGCCTGTAAAATCAATGCAGTGACAGGAGCTTTAGGAAGAAGCAGGCCTGAGTGATGTAACAGTTTACAGACAAGCACTTCATTGTGGGATACGTACAGACAGACTAAATCAGATTTACTTCAAGATGCCAGACCCCATGTGGTCAGACTCAGAAATGATGTATAAAAATATTTAAAAACCTGTAAATAGTCCCAGAGTGGTGTTAAAATGTAGAAAAACACCAAACCATGATGAAATAAACATTTTTTGAGTCTGTGGGTGTGGTTCTCCTTTAAGAGACCAACAGGGTGTCCACATAAGTATACCCCTATTTAAAACACATAAAACCCCTTTATCTTTTTAAAAAGTTAATAATAATAGCTGCACTGCATGCCACTTCCTTAAATGCTTCAAGCATGTTTGTGCATAGCCACATTAATTTAGAATAGCTGAAAAATTCCATTATTAAACGAGCACTTTACATAGTACCTCACAAATGCTTATAGATTAACTTCAACAAGTTTACACATTTGATGAAAGTGGGTGTTTTTTTTTAAATGCCTTTGCATTTCTTTATTCAGTGTAAATGACCTGCAATTACTGAATTTGCATATAGTCTTAGAGGCAATTTTCATGAATAACTGCTACAAAAGTGAAAAACGTGGGATTATGAATACCACCCAAAGTGTAAATAAGATGTTCTTTAGACTGATCCTTGGGCTCCAATAGTCAAAGTAAATAAAATCCCAATTTAGTTTAAATCTGACTGCAGTAAGTTCCATAGCAATGGACCAAAATGAGAAGTTATGTACCTACCATAACGTTCCATGTTAGTTGTCTTCTCTCGCCTTCTTTCTTGCTTGATGGGTTCGGAGCCGATCCTCGGCTCCGACTCGGCACTTGCTAAGCTCGAGAGTCACTTTTACCAGCTCGAGGCAGCCCCATATCCCATGATGCAAGGCGGTAAGTACCCAGATCTCGTTTGATGACAAAAGGGCAATAGCACCTAGCATAATAACTTCCCAAAGGAAGAAAGAAGGAGAGAAAAAATCTGCAGGATGGTAGAAGGACCAGCTCTGTATGGTCTTCAGAAGTATAACTCCTTGTAGAGAAAGGTCTGTCCAGGCCTGGGGGAAGGAGGGAGGGTCGCAAGAAAGAAGGCGAGAGAAGACAACTAACATGGAACGTTATGGTAGGTACATAACTTCTCAATGTTAAGTTGTCAATCTCGCCTTCATTCTTGCTTGATGGGACCGCGTCCCTAGCACCTCTATCCTGGGTGGCTCAATGGAACAGACTCTTGAGAACTGTAGAGCCAAAACTGGCTCTGTCCCTGGAGGCCAAATCCAATTTGTAATGGGAAACAAATGTATGAGGAGTGGCCCAAGTGGCTGCTGCACAAATAGTATCTAAAGGAAGTCTAGCTTGAAAAGCTGTAGAAGTAGCTAAGCTTCTGGTTGAATGTGCTTTTGGTTTTGAGCACAGCTGTTTTCCCCTGAGCCGATAAATTTCAGAGATGACAGAAGAAAGCCATCTAGACAAGGTCACTTTTGAGACAGGAAGGCCTTTCTTGTTATCAGCATAGGAAACAAAGAGTTGATCGGATTTCCTGGATTGTTTTGTTCTGTCCAAATAATATCTGAGTTGGCGGTGGACATCAAGATAATGTAATTTTTGTTCCGATCTGTTTGAATAGTTTGGAAAAAATACAGGGAGATCAATGGCTTGATTCAAATTGGTCTTTGAGGCAACCTTAGGCAAAAAGGTCGGATTAGTTCTCAATGATACTCTGTCTTTGTGGAAGACCAATAAGGGGGGGGCGAACAGACAGAGCATGAAGTTCAGACACCCTCCTAGCTGATGTAATAGCAACCAGGAATAAAGTTTTCCATGAAAGAAATTTCAGGGAACAAGAAACAGCTGGCTCGAAGGGGGGAAGAATCAAGGATGTCAGCACTAAATTTAGGTCCCATTGAGGAGGAGGACTCCTGACTGGAGGCTTCAGGAGGAAAATTCCTTTCAAGAAGGCTCTACAAAGCCTGTGGGACATAATGTTGTGATCTGCGAACCCGACATGAAAGTTCGAGATAGCAGCCAACTGAACTTTGACTGTGGAAGAAGAGGAGCCCGCGTGAAAAATCTCTGCTAAGAAATCCAAAACTGCTTGAACTGGAGCAGTGAAGGGATCAATATTCTTGGCTTTAGCCCAATAAGAAAAACGTTTCCATTTGCTAGTATAAATCCTCCTGGTAGAGGATTTTAAGGAAGCTACTATGATGTCTCTAACAGGGTTAGAGATCATAGGAAGCCTGGCTAAGGAAGGAAGTGGAGCAACCATGCTGTGAGGTTGAGAGAAGGGATAGACCGGTGCAGCTGACCGGATTGGTGAATCAGAAGATCTGGCACTGGGTCCAGATGCCACGGCTGCACCAAAAGGTGACGATGAAGGAACGGAAACCAAATTTGTCGAGGCCAATAAGGAGCAATGAGAATCAATTTGGCTCTCAAAACGGTTGCTTTCTGGATAACTTGAGGGATCAGAGGAAATGGAGGAAAAGCATAAAGAAGTCCCTGGGGCCAATCCTGAGTCAGAGCGTCTCTGGGGGGATGGCCTGGCAGTGGGAAGAGAGAGAAGAAGTCTGGGCATTTGCTGTTTTGGGGAGTAGCAAAAAGATCGCAAAATGGGCAACCCCATTCTAGAAAAATCTCTTCCACTATAGATTGTTTGAGAGACCACTCGTGAGGCATGAGAAAAGCTCTGCTCAATCTGTCCGCTAAAATGTTGGTTTTCCCAGGGATATGCGTTGCTACCAGAAACCGATGAGAGGAGATCGCCCATTGCCAAAGTCTGAGCACTTCTCGACACAAGGGGTAGGACTTGGTTCCGCCCTGTTTGTTGATATACCAAACTACAGACATGTTGTCTGTTTGGACTGCAATTGTCCCTACAGGAAGAAAGTCGTTGAGGGCTTGCAACGTTAAAAGCACTGCTCTCATCTCTAGGACATTTATGTGCAGGTGGTATTCGAAAGATTGCCACATCCCATGAACCATCCTGCCCTGATAATGACCCCCCCACCCGATCAGGGAGGCATCCGTAGTGACAGTGGCTACCGGAGATGGGGGTACAAAGAGTCTGCCTTGGTGAATCTGGGGAGAAGCGATCCACCAAGCAAGATGATTCTTGCAAATCTGTGTCACCAGTATTTGGTGACGCATTGGAAGTTGTTGGTAAGACCACTGAGTGAACAACATCCATTGAAGAAGGCATATAGAAGCGAGCCAGGGGAAGAAGGGTAATGGCCGCAGCCATGAGGCCTAACACCATTAGAACCATTCTGGCCTGTACCTTCTTGTTGGCTAGAATGATCCTGACATGACTTTGAATGTCTGAGATTCTTTGATCTGTAAGGGTAGCTGACATCTGAACAGTGTTTAAGTTTGCGCCTATGAAAGTAATAGACTGGCAGGGCAATAAGGATGATTTTTCGGAGTTGATCGAGATGCCCAATTGAGAACAAAGATTTATTGTGTAATCCCTGGCTTGAAGAAGCTGATGCCTGGAGGTGGCTGACAGGAGCCAGTCATCGAGATACGGAAACACCTGGAATCCTTGACGTCTCAGGTGAGCCGTGACCACTGCCATACATTTGGTGAACACTCTGGGGGCTGTAGTGAGACCAAAGGGCAGGGCTCTGAACTGGAACTGACTGGACCCCAGCCGAAAGCGGAGGAATCTCCTGGAGCGTCTGTGGATTTTTATGTGATAGTACGCATCCTGAAGATCTATTGAGCACATCCAGTTGTCCTTCTGTAAGAAGGGCAGAATTGCCTGAAGAGTGACCATTCGGAATCTTGTCTTCCTCACAGACTTGTTGAGTCTGCTGAGATCCAATATTGGTCTCCAGTCTCCTGTCTTTTTGGGGACCAAAAAGAACCTTGAGTAGATTCTGGGCTCTGAATGATCTGTTGTAACTGGCTGAATGGCTCTTTTTTGCAGTAGTTTTAAGACTTCTAACTCTGCAATTTCCCTTAGACCGGGTGGTACATCTGGAAGGGAATTTGAGTGATAGAAAGGACTTTCCTCGAAAGGAATTCTGTAACCCTCGGATATGATCGACTGTACCCATCTGTCTTGAGTGAGGGAATGCCAGGCTTCTGGGTACAGCGATAGTCTTCCCCCAACTGCCTCCAAGGATGGACAGCCGAGCAACACCTCAGGGATGCTGAAAGGGCTTGTCAGAGAGAGGCTCTCTGCTTCCCTGGTTTTGTGGACCCCCTCTGCCTCTAGAGCGGCGTCTGTTATTGTTACCCCCTCTGCCTCTAGGGGTAAACTGACCACGTGAATCCGGCGTGACTCCTTGGGATTTGTGGAACCACATTTTGCCACCCTTCTGTCCTTTGGGGTAAGGTCTAGAAGGGGTGGAAAACGGACCCCTACGGCAGAAAGAGTCTTGCCGTCCTGCTCACACCTGGTCAACGTTTCCTTCACTTGAGGGCCAAACAAAGCTGACCCATCAAAGGGAGAGTTTGTGAAGGACGCCTTAAAGGGATCTGCAAAATTACAGAGCCGCATCCAGGCTTGGCGTCTAAGAGCCACACCTGTACCTGCGGCCCTACTCGCTCCATCAGCAGCATATGATATCAGTCGCATGGAGGAGTTAGCAATAGAATTAAGGGTTCCTAGCTGCGAAGCAATTTTTCTTGAGCCCCTGCAGCTGTAGGATCCTGTACTACTTCACCTAGCTCCTTAAGGATATCCCTCTGGAGTCTGGTGAAGTGACATAGGTAGTTCAGCGAACGCATAGCAAAGGTCGCTGAAGAGAACATCCGCTTACCATATCTATCCATGGTCCTAGAGTCCTTATTAGGAGGATGGACAGGTATGGAAGGATCTGCAAGTTCCTTCTTAGTGGCAGCCGCCACCACCATGGCATCAGCAGGGACACCTTTTGTGAGGAATTGCTTGTCCGACGGAGCAGTGATAAATTTAGAAGGCCTCCTAGGGACTGGCTCTACAGAGTCAGGAGCAGTCCACGCCTTTTGAGCAATAACCTGCATAAGGGGGTCGAAAGGCGGAGACACCCAGGAGGTGGAGGGCCGAGATCCAAACGCCTCCAGGTATACTGACTCATCCTCAGAGGGATTATTGGTGGGCCAGTTTCCCTCTGTCTAAGGAGTTCTAGGATGTCTGAAAAGGAGACATCCTCAGAGGGGGATCTTGGGGATCCCTCTGACTCATCTAAGTCAGTATCTGAAGTGATAGACTCGGGGGAGTCTACGTGTTTCCTCTTACAGGTCCTCTTTCGTGGAGGATCCTCTGAGAGATCAGGAGAATCCTCGGAAGAGGGGGCTCTTCCCAGTGGGGAAACCTGAGGCGGAGGATCTCTGGGTCCGGGAGCAAGAGAAGTGGCAGAGATGTCAACAGGCACCATAGAGGGAGGAGCTAAGGGAACAGACTGCTGGCTGAGTCCAGTGGCCAGCACACTCTTCATCACCTCGAAGGCTCCCCTCCCAGGGAGGTCCGAGAGAACCCGTTCCGAAGAACCAGGAACTCCAGGACCCACCGAAAGGGAAGGCTCCGAGGCAGATGTCGGAGCCGAGCTCACCAAGGCCGAGGCTCCAAGGGGAAGACCGGGGTCGGACAAGGGTCTGATGCCACTCACCCCCTCGGAGGAGACCAGGGAAGCCCGACCACCGAATCCCTCTAAGGAAGGTCTCGAAGAGGAGATAAGAGTAGAGGCTGATGGAGCAGAAGGGGGTATCTGTCCCTCAGCCGTAGCAGAAACCATTCCCGAAGACTCCAACTCCAAACTCTGTGGTAGAGTCGAAGGAGGAACTGCAATGGGGTGTGGACTAATAGTCGTCTGTTGAGACGGACTATGTAGCATTTGGGCCAGTGCCTGTGATTTTAATAATCTACTGACCACTCTCTCTAAATCGTGGTCAGAAAGCCTGGATGACCTGGATGATCGGCTCCGATGGCTCCGTTCCGAGAGGAGAGGAGAAGCCGGAGCCGAGAGTATCGGCTCCAAGGAAGGGGACGTAGACCGCTTCCTCGAAGGAACCATCGGAGCCGAAGAAACCTTGGAAGCTGTCGGAGCCGACAACTTCTCGGCACCGACAGAAGGTTTCGATGCATCGGCTCTGGCCGGAGTCGATACAGCCATAAACGTAAGGGTGTCGGAGCCGATCGGCGCCGACACCGAAGCCTGAGCCACATGGTGATCGGAACCGATCGGAGCCGACACCGAAGTGGTCGAACCAGAATCGGCACCGATAGCCATCGGTGCTGAAGGTTTGTACAAACCAGAATCGGCTCCAGCCAGAGCCGATCTCGACTCTGAAAGAGTCAGAGCCGAGGCCGCAGGCTTGGACACAGAAGCCTGGGCCTTGGAAGACTTAGAAGTCTTAGATGGAGCCGACTTAGCCGGAGAGCCCTCCGGCTTAAGAAGGCCCCTCAAAATAAGTTTATTTCTCCTTTCCTGCAGGACTCTCTGGCTAAAAGAATGACAAATCGCACAGGAGTCCTGCAGGTGGAGAGGTCCCAGGCAGTAAAGGCAAGAAGTGTGACCGTCTGTCAGAGACATTTTCTGACAGCACGAGTCACACTTCTTAAAGCCTGAGACCCTTTCCTTAGACATGTTGTAAAACACACACACACAACACTTGTCCAAGAAAATTTTACAATCCCAAAGGGAAAAGTATTGTCTCACAAACACACACACACACCCTAACAAGGGGGGGGATGGGATGGGAGAAGGCCTGACTAAAAAGTTTTAGCAGAGAGGGAAATTTAGTCAGGAAAGGACTAAAACTAGTCTAAAACTACTAATTTTAACTTTAAAAATGATTTTAAAGTGAAAAATGGGGCAAAGAAGTAGTGTGTAAATCACTTACCAGGAGCTGGTAAAAGGAGGACCTCATCAGCGAAGCGGCAAACGAGATCTGGGTACTTACCGCCTTGCATCATGGGATATGGGGCTGCCTCGAGCTGGTAAAAGTGACTCTCGAGCTTAGCAAGTGCCGAGTCGGAGCCGAGGATCGGCTCCGAACCCATCAAGCAAGAATGAAGGCGAGATTGACAACTTAACATCATACTATATAATCCAGGTAAAGTATGCGATGCTAACTTCTGAGACATAACAATACTAAAATCCTATACAGCAGCTACGTGATCTAACTAGATTTAAGAAAGAAGTGAATTCTTTACTGGGTGGCTGATCAAGTTACAGTCAACACCTGTATCACTGATATACTACATGGTTCATGAATATGGAAACTACAAGGTAAAATTATGCAACAGCTGCTAGCAACAAGAAGGCTATGCTGAATTTCTCTAAGTATGCACATGTCCTACCTGTGGTCGCATGGGTTTCCTCCGGGTGCTCCGGTTTCCTCCCACATCCCAAAGACATGCTATAGGTGGATTGGACACTCTATGTTGGCCTTATGTGTATGTGTGTGACTTCTGTGGAAGGTTGGGCGCCGGGCTGGCAACTCAACACTGTAAAACTCTACTGCCAATCATAAGCGGACAGGTGATCCGCTGTGGCGACTCCTAACCGGGAAAAGCCGAAAGAAGAAGAAGAAGAAGAAGATGCACACTACAATGAATAGCTATCTTTTATAGCTGAGAGACTTTGAATGTAACTGAAACCCATTCTTAAAAGTTACACAAGTTTGAAAGTGACTAATAAATATATAAATGATCATGCTTGTATTTGGAAGACTAGAAGAGGGAAAATATGCCCATTTGAAACATGCATCATTGAATTTGGTTTATTCCATCATTACTGTATGAGATTGCTGACAATCTAGAAGAGATGGTTCTAGTTAAACATCTATAAGTTTAAGTCATTTGCAGAAGGAACTATACTTTCTACAGCAAATCCACAAGTTATCACTTCTACCAAAAATGACAGTGTAAGATACATTAAAAGCACTCAGCAAAACTTTTCAGAATAGAATAGAATAGCTAAGATGCATAACTAACTCCCAGCTAGAAATATGATCATGTCACTAATAGTTATGACTGCAACTGTGCTAAACTTTAGCCATATTGGATTTTGGGCAAAAATAAAAATCTTACTCCCACCTCTCTGTAGTTGTACAGTGATTACTGATACAAATCAGGCATGCACATTGCTGGTATTACATTTTTTTAACTCCGAAATATCCTCTTGTACAGAAGATTGGCTGAGGGAGATGTTTAATTTGAGCTTACAAATTTAAACACAACAGTGAGCTATCAGGGGAACGACACTGGGCATATTATGAAAACAAAATTCATTCTGAAGCATTCCTTAATTATCTGATTGATAATATTCATGGCTGCTGATTATTTAGAGCAGTAACCATGCTATAGCATATACAACTGCTGCCTAACAGAATGTCATTCTATGCTCCACTTCCCAGCTTGTGTGTACAGTATGGATTTTGTATGTCCGCACCTGCATGCTTTTGTCAATAGGCTCTTTGGTTTCTTTCCACATCCCACAGAGATGCCAACAGGTGAACTTCCAATCAGTAACATTGCAAGGGTTTGGTGAATGGAGAAATTGGCCTGGATGCAATGTATTAGGGAGCATGATCAAGAGAAAGTTTTTTTTTCTGTAACAAACACTTGAATTTGCAGGGTTTTTTTGCTCTTCACTTAAAGAGCTGCAGGTTGCAGACTGGCTAATGGGGGCTCTTACTTGAAGAGAGGGGATGTGGAAATGGTGCGGCATGAATGGCTGCAATTACTGTGGGGCACTAGTTCGTGAGACATGGCACTAGTTGAGCTAGCTATGCTTCAGCTGTCAATCCTCTAAACTGACCAGAAGTCATAATTGTGTGGTGTGTGTGTGTGTGTGTGTGTGTGTGTGTGTGTGTGTGTGTGTGTGTGTGTGTGTGTGTGTGTGTGTGTGTGCGTGCGTGCGTGTGTGCGTGTGTGCGTGTGTGTGTGTGTGTGTGTGTGTGTGTGTGTGTGTGTGTGTGTGTGCACCTATTGTGTGTCTGACAATGGACTAGTGTCCCATCCAGAACTGGTTCTCTACTTATTTCTTTCGCCTACTAATTTGCCTCCAATTATCCCGCTACCCTAAAGAGAAATACATAAATATCAGAAAATGAAGAAATGAATGATTGAATAGTTATTCAAAATACAAATGTGAACACCCCAAAGGCACTGCACCAGGGAACAATAAATATCAGACTATTATTTTGTAAGGAGTCATCTATGTTCAGAAGCCATGAATGAAAATGTTTATAACTATATATCTATATATAGGTAGATTTGTTTGTTTGTGTCTTTCGGCTTTTCCCAGTTAGGGGTTGCCACAGCGGAACTCCGGTCTGCTAATAATTGATACCGGGTTACCAGCCCTGACGGACAACCGATAAAAACAAAAAAACATGAGCTGAGAAAAATAAGTAAAAATAGCTTTAATAATTTAGAGACATCTGATATAATGCATATATAAATATATATCTATAAATACATTATATTATACATAAATGCACACAGATAAATAATTCGATTAGATAGCTATCTAGCTAGATATGATTTGATCATCCTTTATCTATTGATACAATTGAGCATTTTATGACTGAGCTTAAAGAATTATTAAATAGAGCAGTTTCCTATGTTATGATTCCTAGTAAACTTTAAAACAATCATCACAGATATTTTATTTACTCCCCTAAAATTCAAACACATGAGACCCCTTCACCTTGCCAACCTATTATTTCAAGAGCTGGCTACTTGACTGAACCTATTTCATATAGTTGGAGGTTTGGTTAAAACCTTTACTTAGATTTGTATCTGCTAAAATATATGATACTACTGAATTTTTTAATCATATGGATAACTTGCAAGTTAAAAATATTACTTTTTGTGTACATTAGATGTACAGGCTTTGTATTCTTCAACTCCATGTGTTGATGGAGTAGAAGCAGTAATGTATTTTTTAGAAATGTCAGAAATATATACACCTGAATTTAATTGTTTTAATGTCCAGTGGTTGAACGAAGTTTTGAGCATGAATACTTTTTATTTTCAAGAATAATGTTAGCAACAATTGTATAGCATTGCTATGAATACTTATTTTGCACCCACTTACATGGATATATTTATGGGTTTCATTTAGCATCAGTATATTTATGATGACCATCATAATGCATTTTTGAAAATATATCATCGTACGGGTACGGCACCACTTTCTTGATGATTAATGGTTGGTGTGTGGTTAATTCATTGAAACATGTTTTGATTTATTTGAATGACAACCATTATATCATTAAATTTACTTTAAACCATAAGTTATTTGCGACTTTTATTTTGGGTGTTACCATTACTAAATTATTAGATGGTTCTATTAAGACATCTGTTTACTGCAAACCATTTTCAAAGAATTATTTACTGTCTGCTACTTGTCAGCCATTACACATTATTAAGAATGTATACATATATCAGACACTTATATATTACATCATATTATTATGTAATTCTAATATATATTATATTTGCATTATATTATATACTTTCTCCCAGGTGTTAATATTAAAACATATTTGTGGTGACAATCAAGAATTTGAAAAACATAGCATGGAGTTAACATCATGATTTTTACAAAGGAGATATAATATTCAAGATATAGATTGGGCACGTGAGCAGTTTACTACGTTTCATAAGGGTGACTTCTTATCGTACAAACAGGATGTTAGATACAATAGAAAATCTGATGTGTTGACAGTGGTTACCACTTATGGTAACAATACATTTCAAATTAAAGAAGTTAACAACAAATTTTAACATAGTTTATACTGATATTTCTTTGGCATTCATTTATCTGAGACGTGTCATTTTTCCTTCATGCATGACAGAAACATGAGACAATAGTTCTCACATTTCAAACATTACTTTTCTGATGTTTCTCAAGCAGATTCTTTGGACAGGCCAAGATGTACTGTCCATTGTGGTTACTGTGATGACTGTACTTCAGTCTGTCAATTCAAGTTTTTTACTATGGTCAACATACTAAAACATTTGAAATTAGAGAATTTATTACTTGCACTTTTAAATGGATTATTTATATAGACATTCTGTGTCAGCCAAATTTGTTAATATAGAGAACAATTTTCTTTACACATGAGCAATATGCTGTATAAAATATACATGAATCACTTTATATTTTAACTCTTTGGTTCACAACACTGCAATTTTTTTTATTTTTGTTTTGGTTTGGGTCACCTAAATACCATAAAAGATAATAAATCTTAATGGCATATATTATTAACCTTTGTGTTTTACATTTAAGTGGACTAAATAAGTCCTGGTAAATACACTGACTCTTATTAAGGTGGTTTCCCCTACTTTTATGTTTATTTATTTATTTATTTAACATTTATTAACTGGGAAAGTCTGTCTTGGAATGAAGCCAATTTTCAACAGAGGCCCAGGGAAAAATGCTCTAGACTTTTTTTTTGTTTTTATCCTATGCTTTATATATTTTGAAGTATCATGATGGTTGATTAATATCAATTGCAAAGGTAAAAAAGTTTTTAGCAGAGTGAGTAACATAAGTAGCCACTAGATGTCATCAAAATGCCATATGCTATTAAGTGAGCATAATTTTTTTCCTCTTTTTTATTTTTTCTTTGTCATGATTGGATATTTCTGGTCACATGATAGACTGGATCCAATATTTAAACTGTTGATTGAAATCATAGTTTTCAGCATTGATTATATCAATCTAGTGAAAGTGTGGACAGCTGTTTCCTATATGAACCCATATTAAAGTGAATGCAGACCAAAGGTTAAAAAAGTGACACAGATAACCCATTCAGTAAAATCTCCAGTAGAGATCCAGATAATGTACAGTCTTCACTGTGTATTACCATAAATTTCCTGTAGTTATTGCTCGTCGGATATTTTCAAATGACCTTAAGGACATATCAGTGTTTTGTTTACATGACTTCTGAATACCCATGACTTTTCACCTTTTACTTTTTAGGTCTTTACTTGTGCATTCAAGCCAATAACGCCAAACCCTACTAGTTGCAGACATGACATGTTTCACCTTTCTGACTTCTATACAAAGACCTAGACATATTTACCAGACCACCAAGAAGTAGCAAGAACTGAAAGCTACTGCAAAAATAAATAAACAACTATTGTAGAAGGTCATTGCAACAAGATGACTAGATGAAGTCATGTAGTTGCACCCTTTTCTTAAGCCATGTTTACTGTTTAGAGATGGACTATAACATATTCAGGGACTGATGTCTAAAAGTGATAAATTAATGATTGCTAGACAACTGTGCAATCAAATGCTGATAAAGTTACATGAGTCACAGCTAGGTATGGCAAACTGCAAAGAAACAGCATATGATACGATATAATATGATATGATATGATATGATATGATATGATATGATATGATATGATATGATAGGATATGATATGATACACTAGCCAAATATGACTGTAAAAATTGAGCAAATGAGGCATGAGTCTGCAATCTGTGGAATGTTTAGGAAACAGAATGAAAAAGCTAATTACAAATGAAACATCTTCACTGCTATGACAGAGGATAGGAGATAGCCTGTTTCAGTACAATTTTAATTTCTTGTTGTGTGTAGGTCGCTTATTCTAGGCATCCTGAGGTTTCTCACTTAAAAAAGACTCTACAACCCATTTTGGTGATAATACTACTGAAATCCATATTTTCTAGACACGGCATATCAGAAGAAACAGTGTTTGACAATGATCGACAATCTTCCATACAGGAAAGTCAATCTTTTGCCATATCAAGAAAATTCACACATTACTTCAAGTCCATGATACCCTCAGTCAAGTGGTGAAATAGAAAGAATGATCCAGACAGTGAAGAATATCCTGCAATAAGTAGGAGTACTCAAATGAAATAGATTGTTACTTATCTTTGTCAGAGTATGGGAATACAAATACCCATTTCAGAGGAATTTCACTATTATATCTTTTAATGTGCAAAAGGATAACAATGAAACTTCCAGCTTAATTCTAATTATTATCTCTAGAGATCAGACAAACAGTTTACAAAGATACCACTTCAGCAGACACCAAGACCAGGATACCAAACAACAAAAACAAAAAAGAAGTTATGAACTCACCATAACTTTCCATGTGAGTTGTTTACCTTGCCTTTATTCTCACTGATGGTTTTGGAGCCAATCCTTGGCTCCGACACTGCTGTTAGCAAAGCTCAAGGTTTACCAGTAGCTCGAAACCAAGCCCCTTATCCCATGATGCACTGCTGGAATTACCTCAGATCTTGTTTGCTGCATGTATATATAACCCTATAAGGGGTGCACTCCCCAAGAAAGAAGAAGTATTGAGCAACCAGGATGATACTAGCCTCTAGGTTAACTGTCAGCCAGGAGGGGGATGGAGGGAGGGACGTGAGAATAAAGGCATGATAAACAACTCACATGAAATGCTATGGTGAGTACATAACTTTGTTTATGTGAAGTTGTTAAATTTTGCTGTTTATTCTCACTGATGGGTAGCGTCCCTAGCACCCGCAATCCTGGGTGGCTCACGGGAGTACATTTTTCACGACCATAGAACCAAAAGAAGACCTGTCCCTGGAGGCCTTATCCACTTTGTAATGAGTGATAAAAGTATGAGGCTTAGACCAAGTGGCTGCAGCACAAATGTTATCAAGGGGCAATTTAGATTGAAAGGCAGAAGACGTAGAAACGGCTCTGGTTGAATGAACCTTTACTTTGTGTGGTAAAGGTATGTTAGCAGCTATATGAACAAATGAGATACAATCTGATAACCATTTTGAAAGGGTTGTTTTAGCCATTGGTTTACCTTTTCTGGTCTCCGAAAAGGATACAAAAAGTTGATCTGATTTCCTAATATCTTTGGTTCTATCGAGATAGAATCTAAGCTGTCTGTGCACATCAAGTTTGTGCAGCATGTACTCTAATTTGTTGGAATGGTTGGGGAAGAAGACTGGCAATTCAATAACCTGATTGATATTAGATTCTGAACAAACTTTAGGCAAAAAGGATGGCTTTGTTCTGAGATACTCTATCAGTATGAAAAATCATATAAGGTGATCTCATAGACAAAGCTTGAATTTCTGACACTCTGTGGGCAGAAGTAATGGCCACTAGAAAAATAGTTTTCCAAGAAAGGAATTTGAGATCACAAGATAATGCAGGTTTGAAGGGGGAAGAATTATTAGAGATAGCATAAAATTCAAATTCCAAGGAGAATAAATGGATTTGACAGGAGGCCTCATGTGAAAAACACCTTTGAGAAAAACCTTAGATAACTTATGGGCCATAATATTTAACCCATTCAATCCAAGGTGGAAATTAGATATGGCAGCTAACTGAACCCGAACTGTGGCAGCTGCTGCTCCTTCCTTAAAAATCAGTGTAAAAAACTCTAGAATGGACAAAAAAGGAGCTCGGAAAGGGTCAATTTTTTTGTATGCTGGCCCAGATGGAGAACCTTTTCCACTTACTGCGATATAGTTTTCTGGTGGACGGCTTATGAGAAGACAATAGAATTTGTCTTGTGTCATATGAGAAGGAATGAAGCCTGGCTATTTGGGGAAGTGGATCAGCCAAGCAGTCAGCTTTAGAGACTGTATTGAAGGATGGAGGTCCCCTGGCGGGTGTGTCAGGAGGTCTGGAACTGAGTCCAGGATCTATGGATCCTCCAGCAGATGATGGTGAAGAAAAGGGAACCAAATCTGTCAAGGCCAATGGGGGGCTATAAGGATAACAGTCCTTCCCAGCAACTTTGCTTTCTGTACAAACCTGGGTATCAATGGAAATGGAGGGAATGCATATAGGAGACCTGGAGGCCAATCATGTATGAGTGCGTCTCTCGGGGGATGTCCCGGAGGTGGTATCAGGGCAAAATAGCTTCTGCATTTGGTATTGATGTGACTGGCAAAGAGGTTGCAGCAAGGCTGGCCCCATTTGCGGAAATTCATGACTGCAACATGTTGGTTGAGAGATCACTCATGAGGCAACAAGATTGCCCTGCTCAGCTTGTCCACTATCACACTGGATTTCCCCGGAATGTGCACTGCTAACAGAAAATGCTGGGATGACACAGCCCATTGCCATTCCCTGAGGGCTTCTCGACAAAGGGGGTAAGACTTGGTTCCACCCTGTTTGTTCAAGTACCAAACCACTGACATGTTGTCTGTCTGAATTGCAATTGTTCCTAGAGATAGAGTGTCCTGAAAGTACTGCAATGCCAGAAGTACTGCTCTCAACTCCAGAACATTGGTATGCAGATGTGACTCTTGATCCGTCCATGTGCCCTGGGCAGTCTTTCCCTGAAAATGTCCCCCCACCCTATCAGGGAAGCATCCGTGGTCACAGTGGCGACTGGGGGGGGAGCACAAAGGGTCGTCCGACTGTAACATGAAGAGATGTCAACCACCACCCAAGGTCCCTCTTGTAAGAGTTTGTGATGAAAATCACATGGTTCATTGGCAATTTCTGGTAAGACCACTGAGCGAACAGAAGCCATTGAAGAATTCGTATATGCATCCTTGCGAGTGGAATGGCTAGAATTGCTGCCACCATCAAACCTAGTACCTTCAAGACCTCTGCAGCTGTAGCTTTGTTCTTTGACACCAATGAGTTGACGTGTTGGTGAAGAAGTGAGACCATTTCGACTGGAAGATGTAGAGTGGTGGTTGAGGTGTCTAACTCTGCTCCTATAAAGACAGTATGCTGCGATGGTGACAAGGCAGACTTTTCGAAGTTGACTGTAATGCCTAAGTGGTTGCAGAGTGTCAGAGTAGATTCTGTTGCCTGAATCAGTTGATGCCTGGTGGTGGTGGTGGTAAGGAGCCAATCGTCTAGGTATGGAAACACCTGGAATCCTAGATGCCTCAGGTGAGCTGTGACCACTGCCATGCATTTGGTGAACACTCTGGGGGCTGTAGTGAGACCAAAGGGCAGGGCTCGAAACTGGTAGTGATTGGCTCCCAGCCAGAAATGCAGATGATCTCTGGAGGGTCTGTCCATCTTTATGTGGTAGTATGCGCCCTAGAGATCGATGGAGCACATCCAATTGCCTTTCTCTAAAAAGGGAAGAATGGCCTGAAGTTGACCATTCAGAACTTCTCTTTTTTTACAAATTGGTTGAGTCTGCTGAGGTCCAAGATAGGTCTCCAGTCCCCTGTTGTCTGTCTGAATTGCAATTGTTCCTAGAGATAGAGTGTCCTGAAAGTACTGCAATGCCAGAAGTACTGCTCTCAACTCCAGAACATTGGTATGCAGATGTGACTCTTGATCCGTCCATGTGCCCTGGGCAGTCTTTCCCTGAAAATGTCCCCCCACCCTATCAGGGAAGCATCCGTGGTCACAGTGGCGACTGGGGGGGGAGCACAAAGGGTCGTCCGACTGTAACATGAAGAGACGTCAACCACCACCCAAGGTCCCTCTTGTAAGAGTTTGTGATGAAAATCACATGGTTCATTGGCAATTTCTGGTAAGACCACTGAGCGAACAGAAGCCATTGAAGAATTCGTATATGCATCCTTGCGAGTGGAATGGCTAGAATTGCTGCCACCATCAAACCTAGTACCTTCAAGACCTCTGCAGCTGTAGCTTTGTTCTTTGACACCAATGAGTTGACGTGTTGGTGAAGAAGTGAGACCATTTCGACTGGAAGATGTAGAGTGGTGGTTGAGGTGTCTAACTCTGCTCCTATAAAGACAGTATGCTGCGATGGTGACAAGGCAGACTTTTCGAAGTTGACTGTAATGCCTAAGTGGTTGCAGAGTGTCAGAGTAGATTCTGTTGCCTGAATCAGTTGATGCCTGGTGGTGGTGGTGGTAAGGAGCCAATCGTCTAGGTATGGAAACACCTGGAATCCTAGATGCCTCAGGTGAGCTGTGACCACTGCCATGCATTTGGTGAACACTCTGGGGGCTGTAGTGAGACCAAAGGGCAGGGCTCGAAACTGGTAGTGATTGGCTCCCAGCCAGAAATGCAGATGATCTCTGGAGGGTCTGTCCATCTTTATGTGGTAGTATGCGCCCTAGAGATCGATGGAGCACATCCAATTGCCTTTCTCTAAAAAGGGAAGAATGGCCTGAAGTTGACCATTCAGAACTTCTCTTTTTTTACAAATTGGTTGAGTCTGCTGAGGTCCAAGATAGGTCTCCAGTCCCCTGTTTTCTTTGGAACCAAAAAGAATCTTGAGTAAGTTCCGAATCCTGTTTGGTCTGCTGGGACTGGCTGGATGACTCTTTTTTTCTGGCAACTTGTGGACCTCTATAGTTGCTTGTCCCCTGAGACTGGGTGGAACATCCAGGATTCTGTTGACAGGAGTGGGAGGGGAAGAGAATGGTATGAAATACCCTCTGGAAATGATGCTTTGTACCCAGGTATCAGATGTTATGATTTGCCAGGCTTCTGGGTACAAAGATAAGCGACCTCCGACTGCCTCCAGAGCCAGACAGCTGGGTCTCCTTTCAGGAGCGCTGGTAGGGCTGACCAGAGAACTGGCCTCTGTCACCCTGCTGTTGTGGACTCCCCCCTGCCATGGGTGACGTCTTCCATTATAAACCCCTCCTCTGCCTCTAGAGGGGGTTTCGCCACGTGTCCTGAAAGGCTCCCTGGGCATTTCGGAACCACATCCTTCTGCCCTTAGAGCCCTTGGTATAGGGCCGAGTAGGGGTAGAAAAATGGACTCCGATGGCAGATAGAGTCTTTCCTTCCTGCTCACACCTGGTTAGGGTTTCCTTTACCTTGGGCCCAAACAGGGATGAGCCATCAAATGGGGTGTTGATAAAGGAAGACTTGAAAGGCTCTGCTAAGGAACAGAGATGCATCCAGGCTTGTCTACGCAAAGCAATACCTGAACTTGCAGCCCTAATCAAACCATTAGCTGCGTAAGATATGAGACGCATGGATGAGTTCACAATCGAGTTTAGGGTAGCGAGCTGAGTGGTAACTTTGTCGGCAACCCCTGCAGCTACCGTACCCTGGAGAGTATTTCCTAGGTCCTTCAGGAGATCTCTTTGTAGTCTGGTAAAATGGGTTAAGTAGTTCAGTGATCGAAGGGAAAAGGTCGCTGAACTAAAGATGCGTTTCCCATATCTATCCATGATCCCGGAATCTCTGTTAGGAGGATGGATAGATGAAGACGTCTCAGATGTTTCCTTTTTGGTGGTTCAACAGGCACTCCCTTAGTCAAAAAAGCTTTGTCCAGGGAGGCACAGATGAACTTATTTGGCTTCCGAGGGACAGGTTCCATGGCCTCCGGAGACTCCCACTCCTTACGAGAGATCAGCTTCATGAGCTCATCATAAGGTGGAGACACCCAAGAGGTGGAAGCTTGAGACCCAAAAGCCTTCAAAAGCACTGGCTTGTCCACAGTAGGGCTTTTGGCCTGCAAACCACCTCTCTGATTAAGGATCTCTAATATCTCCGCAAAGGAGATATCCTCAGAGGGTGATCAAGGGGACCCTTCTGACTCATCCAAATCAGTGTCAGATGTCAAAGTCTCCTGTGGGGAGTCCACGTGCCTCCTCTTGCACAGTCTCTTCCTGGGTACTTCCTCAGTGGGGGCTTCTGGGGAGGTCTCAGAAGAGCAGGGAGCACCCTGTGGGGCTACTTGAGGCTCAGGGTCTCTACGTTTAGGTTGACCGGTAGAAGCAGAAGTGGACACAGGGACTTGAGGGGAGGAGGAAGCCAGACCTGATGCTGATGATGTCTTTGAAGACAGAACTCTCCTCATGGCATCAAATGCACCATGACTCCAACGAGAAGGGGTAGACAGATCTGGAGGGACCATCCAATCCTCCTGCACTGAGGCCATGGGCTCCGAGCCCAAGGTAGGGGCCGAGCTCATCCGAGCCGAAGCCCTGAGAGGAAGAGTCGGCACCGACAAATCGGTACGACTATCCTCTCTGGACCCAACAGGAGAGTGTCGGCTCCTAGAGTCCCCGGTCAGCACCAGGTCATCCGAGTAGATGGGGCCGATAACACTGGAGCAGGTCTTGGCTCCACAGGCTCAACAACTATCAGGTTGGCCTCCTCCAGCTCCAAAAGTCTGGTATGGCTCGGAGGAGGAACAGTCAAGTCTGGGGTAATGGTCTTCGGTTCTGACGGAGGCGTCGGCGCCAACAACAATTTGGCAAGGCCTGGTGCCCGTAAAAGCTTCTGCACCAACCGGTCCATATCCAGATCTGAGAGACTGACAGAAGACTTCAAGGTGTGCACCGAGGGTGCCGAATGAAGCAGAGGAGATGAGGGAATCTCAGAAACCGGCTCCAAAGCTGTGAGCTGCTCCAAATGGAAGGAACACTCGGTTCCGAAGGCAGTGGAACTGATGACCCTAAACCCTCCTTTTTTTTAGCCTTTAAAGATAACTAGGAGTCACCTGAAGATTTGGATGACTTTGAGGATTTGCTAGCACCATCCTGGTCACCCAGTGCTTCCGAGAAGGGGTGCTGAAGTAAGCCCCTATCCACCAATTTCCTCCTCCTCTCTAAAAGTACCCTGGAAGAGAAGGAGTGACAGATGCTACAAGAGTCTTGGAGGTGTAATGCCCCCAGACAATAGACACACTGAACGTGCCCATCAGTAACTGACATTTTTTGTCCACAGTCCGGACATTTTTTGACGACAGATTTAGGATGTTGCTTCTCTTTCTCTTCAGACATCCTAAATTTAAACAAATAGAAAACACACTCTAAGCAAGTATTAGCTATTGAATTAACTACTGACTATGAATTTAGTTAAATACAAGGCCAACACTACTAGGCCAACTGCTAACTAGAAACACTTCTATGGAAAAAAACAAAGCCAACACAGGGTACTTATCTAAATATAGATATATATATATATATATATATATATATATATATATATATATATATATATATATATATATATATATATATATATATATATATATATATATATATATAGATATATATATATATATATATATATATATATATATATATATATATATATATATATATAAACTATCCTAACAAGAATGAAAGTTAAGAAAAAGTTTTGGTCTGAGCAATCTAGAACACCAAGATCTGTGCCTTGGCAAACTAGATCTGAGGTAATTCCAGCAGTGCATCATGGGATAAGGGACTTGGTCTCGAGCTACTGGTAAACCTTGAGCTATGCTAACGGCCGTGTCGGAGCCGAGGATCATCTCCCAACCCATCAGTGAGAATAAACGGCGTGATTTAATAACTTCACATTATTTATTATGAAGCGCTTTTCGTCTTGTCACCTGGCAAGACTTCTTCGGATCCGACGAAAAGGTCTTGGTGTCTGCTGAAGTGGTATCTTTGTAAATTATTTTCTGAGTCTGTATTGGCATTTTTGGCGAACATCAGACAAACAGTGTTAGAGCTGACAGTTAAAGCAATAAATGTTCTATGACAAAATGTCCAAAAATGTATTTGTTTTGAAGGAAGGTGTGATGATACGAATGATTCAGGATTATGGTCTGCAACATAAACTACCGGTTCAAGCTACAGAGGTTGCTCATTGCAGTAAACCAATACCTTATATTATAAGAATGCACAGAAGAAATTAATGTCACCTTCAAAATTATAGGACAAGTTTTCATTTCAGTAAACAGTTGAGACTGATCAGGGCTTATCAGACGTCATAGTAGCATTGCCTAAGGCGATTTCTGTTACTGTACTGAGTCCCAACACAATTTTCTTTTACAATGATTTATTGTATTAAGTACATGACTAAGATAGCTTTAGCTCGCATATATATATCTATGTGTGTGTGTGTGTGCGTGTGTGTCTGTGATGACAGAAGACAGAGAAATATTTTAGCTTCTGTAAAAGGAAGGCACATGCAGAGCATACAGTATACATACTACACTTTGAAAATAATCCAAAAGGTATGGCATGAGTAATATATGGCTGAGCTTTTAGTCTGCAGTAAAGTGCTTGTCTCTATGCATGTCTCTTTCAGCTGTTTTGCTTGGTATACTGCTGAAATATGCTTTTAGAGCAAACCACCCAATACCGCACTGTTTTCTAACACTCTGTGGTTTTTTTTTTTGTTTGTTTTAGTGCTTAACTAGAATCACTACCTGAGGTGAAACTGTGTTCAAGTTAATGAAATGCATGTCTTCTCATCATATGCTGCTACACTTTTCTTTAAAGGTATAGTCTTTTGTCTGAGTCATAATGTATTGTTCTAATGTAGTGTTCTAATGATGTACTTTCTTAGGTCAAAAATGAAAGCAAGCAACAACACATAAAATGTCTTCCCAGTTAAAAAAATGATAACAACATGGCTGAGACAGTTCTGCAGAAGAGTAGACTGTCCAAACATCTCATCAGGCACAGACTGACCACAGATGACACTGTGAAGGAGTTACACAAGATGCATTCCCCTACATCCTGTCTTCAATAATACAAACTTGCAGTGCACAGATCTGAATCCGTTCACTAGACATGTAAGCTGAGACACTTGGGCAGCACCACAGATGGATGTTGATTGAGAAGCTGCAGTGTAGCATGTTCCTGTTAGCAGTCACAAACATGCTTAGCAGATGCATGCCAGAAGTGCAGAGTACCTAATCCCATATACATATGTGATACTTCAACAGCACAATATAGCTGTGTAAGTAAACTTACCATAAAAGTAGATATTCCAATGATCACTGCTGCAGTAGACTTAGCTCTATGGGTTATATCCTGCCAAGGATATAACAGATGTCCAGCTTCCAAAAAGGTTCAGGGCACCTTACATGCTCCCAAACTGTCTAGCAGCTTGAGCTAACTAAGCTAATCTCGAACTGAGCTAAATATAAGACATGGTTGGGCGTCAAGCCCTCCAGAACTTTCCTGTCAAGAGACAAAAACAGTCTAAGCCTTGAAATCACAATGCTAGGAAGAACAAAACATAAATAACCACACCCTGGCATAAAAACACACAAAAAAAAGGAAGTGGAAGGAGGTAGCATCTACTACAGCAGTGATCATTCAAATATCTACTGTTATGGTAAGTTTGGTTACATAACTGTACTATGTTGATCATACTGATCACTGCTGCAGTAGACTTAGCAACATGGGTAGATTATCCTTGCTTACTATATATGGGAGGTGGGAGAAGAGTCCAGGATTCCATGGAAAATGGTCCTACCAAAGTTTGATCTGGACCTAAAGAAGGAATCAAGCTTTTAGTGCTTTGTAGAAGGACCAAGTTGCAGCTTCTAGAATACTTCTAGATTCCAACCCTCTCTAAAAACCCACACATTTAGCCAAGGCCCTGGTACAGTGGGCCTTGACCCTGCCTTAAATAGTTTTGTTGTTGTGAGTATAACAATATGTAACAGCCTTAGACAATTGTTTGGACATAGTCTGTTTTGGCACAAGTTGTCCCTTCTTTTTGCTTTCATAAGAAATGAACAATTAATATGAAGATTGAAAAGACTTAGTTTTTTCAAGAAAGTACCTGAGTTTTTACCCTCACCAAAATGGTTGTAGAGTCTTTTAAGAGCGCAACCTCAGAATGCCTAGAATAAGTGGTCTACGCACAACAAGAAATTAAAAATGTACTGAAATAAGGTTATCTTCTATCTTCTGTCATATCAGTGAAGGTATTTCATGTGTAATTACCTTTTTCATTCTGTTTCCTAAACATAATTTATAATTTACATAGATTAGCCATAAAATCTAAAAGAATAGATAATATAAATCAGATAAATGAAATTATATACCAAATTAATGATAAAACTAGAAAAGCAATAGACTAAAAAGATATTCTAGAAGGTTTTAGGAAACATTAGGAACTAATTAATAATAAATTAACATTTGATAATCACAACTTAACTGATGTTTTTGTAACAGATAATATAAAGCATAAATTAACAGATGAACAAAATAATATATTAAATAAATCTATTTCATTAACAAAATTGAAAGAGCAAATAAAAATTAAAAAAACAACAAGGCCCCAGGTTTGGTTGGCATATTACCTGATATATATAAATTACTTCCTGATAGTATTCTTAAAATACTTTCAAAAGTATTTGAAGAGATAAAAAATACATTAAAGCTGCCTCCTTCTTGGAAATTTTCATGAATATTTCCTATTTTGAAAGAAGGAAAAGACCCAAAACTATGCTCATCTTATCATCCAATCTCACTTCTCAATGTTGATTATAAAATATTCATGTCAGGTTTGGCAAAGAGATTAAATAACATGATGAGAAAATTAGTTGAAGAGGACCAAACTGGAATTATTCTGCGTACAAAAGTTCAGGATAATACTATCAGAATTTTATCTCTGATAGATGTTGCGAACAAAAGTAAGAACGAACTTTCAATTATAAGCTTAGACTCAGACAAAGCTTTTGATTCAATTAATTGGGATTACTTATGTAAAGTACTTAAAGAATACAACTTTTCATTGGATTTTATAGATTTGAAAATTAAATTATATAATAGCTCATTATCTTATGTTAAGATTGGTTCATCCCAATCTAGTTCTTTCAAAATATTTAAAGGAAAAAAACAAAGATGCCCTTTGTCTCTTTTATTGTTTTCTCTATCAGTAGAACCTTTTGCAACCTCTATTAGATCAAATAAACTGATAAAGGGTTTTCCATAAACAATAAATATAATTCCAAACTTCAATTATTCACGGACAATATCCTACTAAATATTGGTAATATATGGTAAATATTGATAACATTGAGTCTTCATTAGAGCACATTATTAATTCAATAAAACACATTGAAAGGATCTCATCTTTACATTTTAATCACAATAGAACAGAAACATTATTAAATAAATAAAAATAAATAAATATCTTTTTAAGACATTATAAGGAATTCAGCTAGAAAAATACATGGAAAGATACAACAAACACTAATTATAAAATATTACTAAATTCATTATTAAAGTTAATAGAAAAGTGGAACAAAATGTACTTTGCTATGGAAAATAGACTTACATTAATAAAATGGTTATTCTAACAAAATATTATACTACATGCAATCATTAATATTAATGACAACTAATAAAATTATTACGAAATTAAATTCTATATTAATTACATTTTTGTGGCATCCTCAAAAATGAATAGAAATTGATTGGCATGTCAAATCTTGGGTAGACGGTGGAAATGGGTTTCCTAATATAGATTTATATGCTAAATCCACAATTTTAAATATAGTAAGTCACTGGCTAAATTCATCATATACTTCAAATTGGAAGTCACTGCATGAATATTTTTTATTTTCAATATTATAGTTGGAACAAATACAATTTATAATTCAAACATTAATAACATTTATTGGATTATAAAGAATTTTTGCATAAAAAATAAAAATTTTCCTGTTACTATTCCATATTTTAATTACATCTTAAATATGTTTAGGAAAGTAATGGATAATAACAACTTATTTAAAGCGCTATTAATTTTGATGTTTCCTATAGCATGTACAAATGGCTATATAGAGTCATTTAATCTTAATAAAATGCTAGATTTTGAAGAGGACAACTTTAAGTTTTGGGATCAGTTTTTAGATGGAAATAAAATATTTTCAGTTGATCATTTGTTGATTAAATATAATATGAATGAATCAATTTATTACTAATGAAATACAGCTAATATTAAATATGAATAAAAATCTATACCAATAATTTTAGATTTTTCTTTAAGATTAATAGTGAAGAATCAAAAAATAAATCTTACTTATCAACAGTATATAAAATTCTAAGATGGGAATTGGTTCCTTTTGACTCATCCTTTTGAGAAAATTCAACTAAGATTAATAATGAAACCTTTTCAGAAATGAACAAAAATATATCATTAAAATCTAGAAATTACACTACTTCATAACCCTTTTGGAAAATATTTACTTGGAAATATTTACATAGAGCCTTTCTAACACCACATAAAATTTCCTTAATTTATAAAAAAATGGAAATAAAATTTGGGGGTAGATGCTAATTGGTTTCACATGATGACTGAGCGCAGGGTGGTCATACAGTTTTGGTCTGAATTTAGAAATTTTGTGGTCAGATAATTGTGTTATTTCAAATTCAATGATTTTATTTAAATCTCCAATTCCAGATTCCATACCAAAAGTACAAGTGCATATTCTATGGTCAATTCTAGCTATGGCTATGAAAATCATTACAATAAATTGGAAAAACAAGAACACACTCTCTTTTACTGAATTCATTTGCTTACCAAAAACAGTATGTAATACAGAAATACAGATGTTATATAATAGAACTTCACATTGTACATACAAACTTTTACTTTGGCAAAAGCTTAAAGAATTATTAGAAAAATATTAATGGTTGATTAATTGTTATATCTTGTTGTACATAGTTAATTGTTTTTATTTTTATTTTTATTTTTTTGTATATTAGATAATTGTTATATTCTGTAAGTAATTTTAATCACAAATGCAATAAAAATTGTTTAAAAAAAAAAAGAAACTACCTGAGTTGTTTCTGGACATCCAAGGTATGTAGTATCCATCCTCACTTATGGGTTCAGGAAAGAAAAAAGCAAGATGGATATTTTGGCTTTAAGTAAACCTGGATACCACTTTAAGCATAAAACATGGACTAGTTCATAAGAAAACCCTGTCCTGCAGAAAATTAGATATGGTTCACTCACCCTAACAGCTTGCAACTCAAATAATCTTCTTGCAGAGGTCAAAGCCATCAGTAAAACTGTTTTCCATGTTAAGAACCTCAAGTCAGCTAGGTTACCTGGTTGAAATAGAGCAAGTGTTAGCGTCTCTAAAATAAAATTAAGATCCCAATTAGGGACCACCAGTTTTCTTGGAGGCCTCTTATGGAAAAGCCTTTTCAAAAATATCTTCACATAAGAATGCATTGAAAGAGGAGGATCCATGGGCAGAGGTGCTGAAATGTCCAATAAATTAACCTTGATAGAGGAGTAAGAGAGTCCATAGGATAGTAAGTCCCACAAATATTATAAAACCTGAAATCTGCTAGCTTCAAATGGGTGCTGGTCATATTGCTGTTGGCTCCAAAAAAACATTTTCTATTTGCTAATATATAATTTTCTAGTAGCAGGTTTTCCTGCCTCCATTAGTACCTGCTGCATGTCCTCAGCAAACAGGTGCCTAAAGGAAATTAAGACATTGTCATCCAAGCAATCAACTGAAGTTAATTGGTATCAAGAGTATCAAACATCCCTATTCTTCTGTAAGTAGAGCAAGTCTTTGAGGAAGCTTGTGACAATTGCCTCTGGCCATTTCCAAAAGAAGGGAGAACCATGATTGCCAAGCCAATTCCTTCTGAATCTTTAGAAGTACCCTAGACATCAGTGGAAAGAGTGGAAAAGAACACATGAACATTCCTGTCAAAGGAAAAGGAAAGTCATCTGTCTTCCAGGGTTTTTTGCATGGAGCCCTGGAGCAGAATCTTGAAAGTTTATTGTTCAGAGAGGAAGCAAAGATGTTTACTTGAGGAACTCTCCACAGATGAATCAAACCTTGAAAGATCTCCCTGATCTATCTTCCATTCATGAGGATCTGCCCTTGTCCTGCTCAACTTGTCACCAACACAATTTTGCTTTAACAGAACGTAGGATGCCTGTGGAGTGAAATTGTGCTGTGAGGCTAGATCCCAAGCTAATATGACTTGTCTGCAAAGGGGGTACAACCTGGTTCAACCTTGCTTGTTGATGTACGAAACAACTGAGATATTGTCTGTAACAACTTGAAGAGTTCA
>NC_056731.1:857802498-857874998 GCF_019279795.1 Protopterus annectens
AGATATATAGGAAACCGCTATACTCTAACACCTTTCTTCACTTTACAAGCTGCCACCCCTACAAACAGAAACGTGCAGTAGTGAAGGGGCAGCTTGTTAGAGCAGCCAGAATCAGTAGCAAAGATGAAGACTTTACAGTTGAATGTAACACACTTAAAACCATGTTTTTAAGTAGAGGGTATCCTACTCAGTTAATTGACGAACTAATACAAGAGATCAACATGAAAAGGAACAACAAGATATTTGTGCCACTACTTAAAGTTAGAGTAGAAGGGAACAAGGTCGATTGTACAATGATTAGTGATGTCAGTGTACAAGTTGATACCAACAGGATGGATTTGTTTGACACTCCTAGATTTATTACCACGTTTACAGTAGACAGTAACTTTTTGTGGTCTACCATTCTTAAGAATTGGCAAGTGTTTAGTGTAGATTCAACTGTATCCACCAAATTAGGTACTTCACCTTTGGTTACTTACAAAAAAGGGAGGAATTTGAAATCCTGGTTTGAAACTAAAAACTTGACGGTCATAACACCTGGGATGTTTAGATGCCACAATTGTAACTACTGTAGATTTATTATGGAATCTAACAGATTTAATATTGACAGGAGTGAATACAAACTTAAACACAGGTTTACATGCAATTCTAAAATGTTAGTATACTTAGCCCAATGTCAAAACTGTACTGCCCACTATGTTGGCAAAACTGAACGTAAATTCAAGGAAAGAATTTATGAACATCAGTACGCTATTAGGAAATGCAAGCTTACTAATGCATTGGCCAAACATGTTTCAGAATATCCAAACCATTTTTTTAAATTTATAGGAATTGACCAAGTCTGTAATGACAGCAGAGGGGGTGCATTTGCAGTGAAGCTCTTAGTTTTAGAGCTTTACTGGCAAATTAGGTTGGGGTCCTACCATCCACCTGGTCTGAATGAGGCTTGCTCTATTGGCAGCTTCCTTAGTATGTTAAGCCTTAAGAGATAGATTGTTATACACTTTGTAATACTTTAGTATAGGAACAAATACATTTTGTAACAATTCACTGATTATATATTACAAGAAATAAATGCAAAATGTTTATTAGTATATACATTTATTTTTATATGTATATTATTTTTTACTATGATGTATTATTTATTGTTGAATCTTTACATATTTTTAATTTTATTTTGATGTTTATAGTTTTTACTTGAAATTTTTTTGATCTTTTACATTTGAATCTATTACTCCCCTATCGAACTATGTTATGACACTCATGACAGACACCTTAGCAGAGTGCACTATTCGAATTGCTGGGAGGTTTCCCTTCTCCTGCTGTACTTAGAGGGTGCTGACATCATCCGTGCTTAGATAGGGGAATGTGGATCCTGTAGAGTGCTTTCACAGTTGCCAAAAGGGATATCTCTCTCACACAGACTTGCACACACACTAACCTCCTCCACACACACTGGGCAGTTTCAGGATTCAAACCCCTTCCTAATTATGTTATGATAATCATGACAGACGCATTAGCGGAGTGCGCTATTCGAATTACTGGGAAGTTTCACTTCTCCTGCTGTACTTATAGGGTGCTGACATCATCCGTGCTTAGATAGGGGAATGTGCATCCTGTAGAGTACTTTCACAGTGGCCAAAAGGGACATCTCCCTCACACAGACTTGCACACACATCAACCCCGCTCACCCACACACAATGAGCATTTGCATGGTTCGAACTCCTACCTACCTATATTATGACACTTGAGGGAGACGCATTAGCAGAGCGCGCTAACCGAATTACTGGGCATCTGGTCTGCACCTGCAGTATTTATAGGGTGCTGACATCTTTATTTCTACAGAGGTATGTACATCTAGTACTACCTGTCAGGTGGGGGATAGCATATATATGCATTTGCAGCCACCTACATCAGGGTCAGATATGCACATCGCACTGGCAGGTTATGTTCTATACCATGCTTCGTGACCACAGGACCTGTAACACACAACACAACCAGTCCAGAACACCACTCCCACATCCAGGACACACACTTTGCTTCCCTGGGAACAGTGCCGGGATATGTAGGTGTTCACATACACCATTCCAGTTGTTAACATCAGGTACAGGCATATTGTGTGTGTGAACTACTCAGGCCTCTACCACTTTACCCTACAGCCACTACAATTTGTGGGTCCATGTGCTATGGCAGAACCACTCACCACAGCCACATGGGGGAATACATATTGCACCTGTCTATCTGCAACATGGGTACTCACTGTTCCACACCAGAGGTAGACCACCATTGTTGATATCTGACCATACCCACCTTTCCCTGGACATCCATATCCCATCCCCACCCCCAGGCAAGGTTGTCACTGCAAACAAAGTGTATTTAGCACAAGCAGACTCTACACTTGTGAAGACTGGGATGGACGATTTCAAAGGACCCATGCTGGGGGACTATACTGGTCACTCTGCATAATCCTTGACAATTGCATTCTATGAGCATGTGTAAGGTTTGCATTGATCATGCTATCCCACATATACCCATGACTGCTCCACAACAAGACACCTGTCAGGTGTACACCAGCCATATATGAGCTGTCCAACAGACAGAGTGAGCTAATACATTGCAGAGCTGTAGCCCACAGAGGGAGGACATCTGTGAACAGTACCGGCACGACACTTCATTCCCACATAATCATCACAACACAGTGTTGACAGTGGAATTGTCCAGACAATGCAGATAGGGCTCCCCTCAGTCTGTTATTGATGGCCAATTACTGTTAGAGGTCCTCAGCAACCCTCTTCCAGCACACACCAACAACATGGCTGTGGCTTAGCACATTCAAACCCTGGGATCTCCACTGTGCCCCTGCTTGACAGAGGCACAGCTCACTAGCCTCACATGTTGCCTTATGTGACCTACTTTACAGTGGCACAGTAGCCTACTGTACTGGGGATGCAGATGCCAAGCACACTCTGGCTAAGCTGTCATTCCCTAGGGCAACAAGCCTAGTATTGACCTCTACACCCATATGTTCAATTGTCAGATGCACAGTATTTGTTGTGCTGTTGTACTGTTTGCAGGTCTTTATTGCCATAGCATTCCCTGTTCCTATGAACAACTTGTGTATCTGTGGAAGATGTTTGAATATGAGGGCAATCCACTATATCACTTATGTCTCTGTAGTCATTTACTGTGTGCACTGGGCAGATTGCTGTGTTGTGGTTGGTTCCTGGAATGACACGTACAAATACCAGATATGTGTGGACAACTGCTAAATGGAGATATGGCCTAAGTGTGTGAGCATGCCCAGTTCAGCCTTTCCATGGCATGTTGTCTGACATATGCCTCATTTATCAAAGTGTGTGAGCATGCCCATTGTGAGCTTTCCATATGTTGAACTCTGCAGTCCACCACATATTTGGGTGTGTGTGAACTTCAACAATATCTCACATTTATGGTTGTGTGTTGGGTGTCATGTTGTGTACTAACTGGCCAACTGCTTCATGTCTGCCACAACAGGGATTATACTGTGCCTGCAGGGATTGCATGGGATACTTTACATACAGTTGTCAACATCCTTTCATAATGACCTAACACTGTAGTACTGTATAGTGTACTGGTTCAGTACTTTCACTGTGGTGGACAGTATCCCGGGCTTTAGTCCTATCACTGCTTGACATCTTCATAGTGAGCACAACAGACTGTGTAGGGGCCAGTTGTGTACATATGACCATGTTGCATTATGTTCAGATATGGACTACCTACACCAGGCTTGTCCAACATTGGTAGTGTATTCCACAACATAGGTGGACATTGGCAAACACTAGCGATGTTCCCTAGGCCATTTCTGATGCTAGTCACAGAGTGTGTTTGTCCTTCGACACACATTGTAACTGGAGTTTGCCATGACGTATGTCATGGTTAGTATACTGTGCCTCCGTCTACCTCTGACATAACAGTGATACCCAGGGTTAACCTACCATCTCCCATCCACTCATCGGGATTCCTCTTGAGGGGTGTCGATAGGTGACTCTCTGGCTAACCTGTACTGGGAGTTTACTCAAGAGTGGGGGTGCCTCCTGTGTTATGGATCATTCTGTACAACTTGTCCTATGTATGTCAGTGCTGGGGTTCAGGTCTCTCAAGTGCATAGCTCACTGCCATTCAGATTGTACAAGGTGCAACATGTTCATTGATTCCAGCTTGGACATGGTTTCATACATCAGGCACAGCTTGCCTCTGGCTGGGCAGTATGGCAGTGTGTGGAGCTGCAGTTTGTTTACTCAGGCAACACATGGCATCCGTTCATGCTACTCCTGGTGGGGTACTGTTGTGGACTTTACAGTTGATGGAGGTGTCTGCTGAGGTATATCCCACAGGGGCTATTGTAGTCAATTGTGACACTGATGAAGGATGACTGCAGAGCCACAGTGACCTCCCCTTATCTACATCTGACAACCTTCATGATTGGGTGGGTATATGGTATGTTTCTGCGAACACTACAGCCACATGTTTGTCCAGTGCAGGATATATATCACCTTGTGTCCCCAGGTCTCTCATTACATGTTAGGTATGTAATGGGTTAACACCTGTGTGGTAATTTGTGGGCACTTACTGTATATCCACGGTGGTTGTCTATACACAGTTCTGCAATTAGCTTGCTAACATGGCTATGGCTCCAGTTGTCTGTTTCTAGGTGGCCCTTTTGTGGGTTGCTTGTGTCAGCTGGGGGTCGGATATGGTGGGCTGTTTGTACTCCTCTGCATACATGTTCAGTCACAGTCCTTCCATGTTGGCCTGTACCTATGGGACATATATACGGTACGGTGGGGGGGGGGTCCCAGGACCAAGCCTTGTGGGATGCCACTCATATCTGCTTTGTAGTCTGACATGGATGCAGCATGTCTGACCATGTCAATTCTGTCCTTGGTCTGGTTTGCAACCCCTCTACTGACATAGGGGTATATATTTAAGCTGGTGAACATATCCATACTGAACTCATAGGGTATTGTCTGGAAGCATATGCATGGTCCAGCTACGCTGTGTGGACCATAGTGAAGAACTTCTCTAAAGCAAACTTCACACTACTCAAGACTGGTGTGGTATCCTTCAAGGCCCCTGAGCCAGAGGAAACCACAACCCAAGCTGCGGAAGCCCTTACAAATGCCTTCTATGAACACCTCCAGGACTGCATGGATCAGGCAATCCCAAATAAAACCAAGACTCTTTCCACAAAGGGCAAACATCCAGTCTGGTGGACCCCAGCCATTAACAAACTTTACAATAAGAGGAGAAAGCTATTACATGATAGAACAAAATCCATAAAAGGAAGTCACCCCTGATCATTATTAGTAAAAAATTATGAGCACTCATAAAATCAACTAAGGCCAATTTTGAGAGAAAAATTGCCATGGATTCAAAGGACAATCATAAGGCCTTTTTCAGCTATGTTAGGAACCTAGGTGGAAACTCCCAGATATGCTCAGAATTAGTCCAAATGATACAAAATCACTGAACCCACAGACATTGCCAACATACTGGCAGACAGGTTCAGTGCAAACGTCACCTCTCCCCTAAAGGAGAGATAACTATCCCAGCCGAGTGTAGCCTCCCGGACATCTCAAATGCGCAGGTGAAAGCTGCTCTCTCTAAAGCTAAAACACAGCATCAATGGGACCGGATGGTGTCCCCGGCTGTGTGCTACGAGCTAAATGAGGAATTAACCCGCACATAAGGCAGCTGTTTAATCTCAGCCTTACCACAGGATACGTGCCCAAGGAGTGGCGTGCGGCAACTGTGGTCCCACTCCACAAAGGCGGCGCCTCTACGGACCCTGGTAATTACCGCCCCATAAGCTTAACAAGTCTAGTCTGCAAAGCTATGGAGAGGATCATAATGGAGCTCATAAACAAAGCTATAGGGGACTTGCAGACATTGGACCCGACCCAGTTTGGCTTTGTCAAGGGAAGATCATGCCTTTTGAACTTGGTCGACTTCTTCGAAACAGTCACCAAGGCCATTGATGAGGGAAAGGCAGTCCATACAGCCTACCTTGACCTTGCAAAGGCTTTCGACACAATACCCCACTCGGGTATTGTAGAAAAACTTACCAGCTTAAATGTAAACCCATATGTCACAAGATGGGTTGCAAACTGGCTTAAGGACAGAACCCACAGGGTTAGAGTTGCTGGCGCTGTGTCAGACTCCAAGCCGGTCACAAGTGGTGTCCCACAGGGCTCGGTCCTTGGCCCCTATTGTTTGGCATCTACTTCTCAGAAGTACAGGCCAGCATGGGAGGACTTTGGCTGACAAAGTTTGCAGGCGACTGCAAACTGGGCCATAGTGGAAAGTGCATCGGACACGGATATCCTTCAGAAGGGACTCACGGAAACAGATAGCTGGTGCCAGAGCCATGGCCTGAAGTTAAACGCCAAAAATGTATAGTCATACCCTTCGAAAAACAAGGTAACCCCAAGCTACCATATAGGTGGCAATCCACTAAGCACAGAAGAGGTTATCAGGGACCTGGGGACCCAGGTTGACAGTGGCCTTTCTTTTGACACTCACATTGCTAAAGTGGTTAGAAAGACCTTCTACATTGCCCACCTGATCATGAAGAGATTCACATCCAGATCTAGTGAGGTCATTGTTCCCTGTACTCTTCACTTATCAGACCAATGATCGAGTACAATGCCCCATTCGGGATGTATCTCACCCGACATCTGCAGCAATTGGAGAGACCCCAAAAGTTCCTCACCAAAAGGATAAAGGGACTCCAAAATCTGTCATATGCTGCCAGATTGAAGAAACTCCAGCTCTATTCAGTCGCATACCGTCTGCTCAGAGGTGACATGTGCCTGACATACAAGGCCATGTCCAACCCGGAATTAATGGACATGCTCCACCTCAAAAATCCAAATCCACCAAAACCACTAGAGCAAGCGACTTAAACCTTAGCACGGATATAAATAGGACGTGCTGGAGGGATAGATTTATCACTCAGAGACTCCCTATGCTGTGGAATAAAATCCCAGTCCATGTGAGGCAGAGCACCTCGCTGACTCTGTTCAAGAGAAATCTAGACCTGTGGATGGGAGATCGTAGGTTTACCCCGGGAATCATCTCTGTGTCACTGCTGGACAGAGGCACAACAAACTAATGGGCACAGTATTTTTTCATATAAGGGGTGGCGTAAGCCACAAAAATTTGGGCTAGGCTTATAAATGCCTTAGGGCAGATAGCCTAGTATAAACCTATGAACCTATGAACCTATGACCACATTGCCCTCATCAATGACCTTAATGACTGTTTCAAATGGGTCAAACATGTTTAGGGGCAGGATCTGCAGTTATGACAGCCACACTGTGTAGGGTCCGGTATCAGTAGGTCCACAATAGCTTTATGTCTGCGGTACATACTGATCCTTTCCATAGCTGTGCAGACCAAGCTTGTCAGGATCCTGGGGTGGTAGTTTGCAGTATCCATTCAGGCAACACCTTTGTTGTGAAGGACCATTGTTGTTGTACACTGCTCTTTGGGTACATATCCTGTGGTAAGGCTGACATTGGGCAGTAGTGTGATTTGGCATTCCATTATTCTTGGAGTCCATGTTGGCCTCAGCCCAGGATACCATCACTTACATTTGCTGCTGTGTGTTTTGCTTTGCAGATGATGGCTGTTACCTCAGCATCTGCAATGTCAGGGGACCAGCAGTCTGCTGGGATAGATATTTTGCATTCTGGGGGGGGGGGGGGGTTTGCACTGCACCTGTCAGGTTGTATGTTGGCTATATGTGTGTGTGTTTGGTATGTTGTTTGTAATATCTGTGTGATTTGGAGCATATCTGTGGATTCCCAACATGGTTCCTACCATCAGTTAAGTAAGCCTTGTGATTATCCTTAGTATCCTGTACAATTTGTATCTTCATAGGTTCATGGGTTCATACTAGGCTATCCACCCTAGGGCATTAGTAAGCCAAGCCAGAGTGTGTGTGTCTTTCACCGCCCCTTGCTATGTGACTATTATGGCCATTTATGATTTTCTTTACTGTGCCTCTGTCTGGACGTGACACAGTGAAGACCCCCAGTGTACATGTACGATCATCCATCCACTTGGCAATATTCCTGTTGAGGGGTGTCAGTGAGGGGCTCTGCCTAACATGGATTGGGATCCTGTTTCTGGGTGTGGGGAGCCTCTTGGTTATGTATCTGTCCCTCCAGCACATCCTATTTCATTATGTGTTGAGGCTGACATCTGTCACTCTCACAGCTCCAATGGCTTTGATTTCCTGTGGTGGAGCATGTCCATTACTCCTGTGTTGGACATGGCCTTGTACAACAGACATACAATGCCTCTGTGTAGGCAGTTGGTGACTGCATTCAGCTGGGGTGTCTACAGCCAGGCAGCATATGACATATATTTGACACCCTTCATCCTCTTGGTGGGGTACCTTTGAGGTCTTCCGAACCGCTGCAGGTGTCAGGTACGGTACATCCCATATGAGTCATTGTACTAGATTATGGGTCTGATAAGGGAACAGTACAGGGGTACAGTGACCTCTGTTGATGTAGATGTGAATCCTTTCATGATACGGTGTCCAGTATCGACAGTCTTCCTAGCCACATTGGCATTGTGAGTGTCACATGTTAGGTTACTGTCGACTTGTGTCCCTAGGTCCCTGATTACTCCTTGCATACATAATGGTTTACCACCTATGTGGTAATTTGTGAGTACCTTGTCTGGTATTTGGTGGGACATTCATACTGTCCAGTGTCTTCAGGATGTCTGGGTGGGGTTCTTGTGTGTGAGAGTGTGGTCTGTCGCATGCTACAGACTGTACAGCAGTTTTGACTACAGTTAGGTGCACATGGGTGGTCTCCGCTGCTTCGTGCATTGTCAGTTACTTGGCCGTATGGGTGTCTGTGCTGCATATGGATACTCCCCCTCCTTTGATGTTTTGGTCCAGGTGTTGGGGCCATAACGCATGATATGTGGTATAACCTGGTAGTGCTGGTGTGCTATCAGTAGAATTGCAGCAGGCTTCTGTCACTGCACAGACATCAATGTTCTCCATACTGGGAAGTGCCTCAGGGGCATGCATATTGCAGTTTACACATCTGGCATTGGTCAGCATTACCCTTATGTTTCTTACCACTTATGTTTTCTAGGGTGGTGGGTTAGTCTTTTTGGCCTTGCCTACGTACGGCTCTATGGAGGTGGCAAAGGCCTTATCCAGTATCCAGACGCCCAGGGGTAACAGGTGCAAGCCATCCCTGGAACAGCAGCATGGCTTGTCATGCATGACATCTCCAGCAGACAGACATTAGACCCTCTTGGACTGACAGCTGTAACTGTGCCACCTGTTAAAGCTGATCATTCTGTGTTTGTACTGTGGCATCATTCTTGGTGAGGGTTGGATGCTGCAAACGGCCAGTGTCATACCGGCCTGGTGTACGTACTCAGAGAGCTCATCCATGTCTCTTTTCATGTAGTCCAGGGAGGTACATCTCAGGTCATTCACACCAGCATGGACAATGAGTGCATCATATTTCTGCTTGCTTTGGGGTGACCTGCGTACTTGTGTTATGTGGCATATTGTGGCAGCCTACAGACAGCTTACTGTACCCTTTCCCTTGTTCAGTCTGGTGAGTGGGACAGCAGTGTGTCTGCCTATACAGACATCTATTACAACTGTATCAGGCATGTTGTTTCTCCTTCTGGCCTGTGACTGTTTGGCACACCAGCTTTGTGTACTATGTGTTGCATGTGCTATGTTTGGAGGTTGTGGTTGCTTGGGATCTGTTTTGGAGGCTTCTGTTGGTGTGGTGTGTTTGCAATTAGGGCCTCCGGGAATATTTTTCTGTGTTTATGTGTTTGGTTTACAGTTGTGATAGGTCTATGTGGGACTGGGTTTGTGGTGTATCTGGTTACCTTCTCCTCCTGACTAGTTTTGACAGTACTGAGTTGGGGGAGCTCAGCCTCCAGTTTGGATACATGGTTGCATCTCTCACATATATTTGTATTTATTGGGGGGGGTTGTGGGTTGTCTGTGTACTTGGGCCAGGTGTCACATTGCCTCTGGATTCGCAGATTCTACTTGTTGTGGCTGGCTTTAGTGGATTGTATGTGTGGACATATTTTATTGCCATACTACTGATCAGTGATTACTTCCCTTTTTATGTTTGCTCTATCATGTAGTAGCTTCCTCATTCTCTTGCATGGTTTGGTAATGGCTGGAGTCCAGCATGCCAGATGCCTGCGTGTATGGCATTGTGTCTTGTTGTTATTTGTGATTGCATACTCCAAGCATTCCTGGCTGTGTTCATGGAATGCCTGTATAACATGTTCTGCGGTGTGTTCCATATTCTGCACTTGCACAGGGCCTTTCGTGGATTCCACATCGGTTTGGAGGGGTACAACCTATGCTTTACACATGTTTTTCACTGTGGTTTTCTGGCCAGGGACTGTGGTCAGGATGTGTATATCCGGTGTGATTACTCTATGGTCTGGTCTTACCAGTGAGGGATACACTTCTTATCTTGCCATCCTGTACACATGTTGCTGATTATCACATCCAGCATGCTTACCCCTCTTGTGGGAGTGGTACGTTGTTCCTGGGCATTTTGGTTTATAGATTCTGGGAACTTTTATCCTACTGTGTTGGTGCTAGTATAATGCTCCCAGTGTATGTCTGGGTATTTTCAATCAAGCAATATAATGTGGTTTGGGGGGCTTGATATATTCATGTATTCCAACATAGGCCAGGTGCAGTTCCTGGTATTAGGACAGTAGTCTGCAGCAGGCTATATACTGGGAGGTGGTTTTAGCCATTGGTATTTGACCATGGCTAACCCATGCTGCTTCTTGTTGTGGTACCAACATGGGGGTGTGGTTATCCTTGACATTTATTGCTAGTCACCCTCCTTTTGTAGCTTGTTCCATGTTTTGCAGCTGTACAGCACAGTATGAGGTGTAACCTGGTTGTGTTAGGGTGCTGATGTGAGCCTTGACCCAGTTTTCTATTACAGGACTGATATCAACATTCTCCATACTGTGTGCGTTTACACTGCACACATCTTGCTGTTTAGACTTCTGGCATTGGGTAGCATTACATCTAGGTTCCTATCCCTTGTGGTACCTATGAAGGTGGGTTTGTGTTTTGAGACTTACCTATTCAAGGCATGCTGTGGGTACTGACAGCCTTTGCCAGTATCCATGGGGCCTGGACTGATAGGTGCACACCACCCCTAGCAGGTGTTGCATCATGTCATGCTCCGCATGTCTTCCCAGGCTGAAACACATTGGCTCCCCTTTGACTAACTGCATTACTTCAGCCAGTTATTGCAATTGATCATCCCATCGTCATTTTGTGGCTTCATGCTTGGTGAGTGTGGATGTTAGTCAGGGTCCTCAGGTGTGCATATAGTACATGGTGTTACATTACTTAGCACATGGCATTCATGCCTCAGGTGGTGCTGCAGGGCTACCTCTGTCGGATGTACATATTACACTCCTTGTACATGTTTGTGAGCAGGTCGTGTCATTTTAGGCATCCCTGTTATTATTTGAGTGAGTCAGAGGGGGTATCATTCCCAGGGTTCCTACAGAGCCAGTGTATGTGCTATGCGTTGCCTCTTTGCCAAGGCCAGGGCATACTGGGCACGCCTCCTTCTGCCTACTGGGGCAGGCTCAGGTTGTTCCTCCTCTGAGTCACGCTCTCCCTGTGATGGCCTTGGCAATGGTGGGGGGCTGTTTGGCCCAGCCCTATGCTGGTCCTGCTGCAGCTGTTTTCGCAAGATCATATTATGTAGCATAGCACATACCATGACAATTTGGGTACATGTAGTTGGTGTGTACTGCAAGGCTCCACCAGATGTGTCCAGACACCGGAACCATGACTTGAGCAGCCCAAACATACGCTCTATTACATTACGTGTTTGTGCATGTGCCTCATTATGGCGTTCCTGTTCAGGTGTGTGTGCATTTCTGATGGGTGTCATCAGCCATGGCTCCAGTGCATAACCTGCATCCCCCACTAGGTGTCCGTGTGGGATGTCCCCATTGGCAAATGTCTGGTACAGCTGCATCAAATGCCAGATGTGGGAATCATGGTAGCTCCCAGGGCAGCCAGCACACACATTCATTATTATGTCCTGGGCATCACACACGACCTGGCAGTTAATGGAGGGGAAGCCTTTGCGGTTAATGTAGGCCCTACCCCGCTCACCAGCTGGTGCTTTGATGCGTATGTGCGTGCAGTCTATTGCACCCACTACCTCATGGTATTCCGCTATTTGCTGGAAGAGACGCATATTGCTGGCCAATACCTCACGGGCATTGGGGAAATATACATGATCACCGACATGTGCTGACATGGCATCCAGGAACTGGTGCAGTACCCTGGAGGCTGATGCCTGTGATATCCCCATCATATCACCAGTTGGTCTTTGGAAGGTACCTGTTGCTAGTATTCTTAGGCCAACACATACCTTGGTTTCCACTGGGATGGGTTCCCCTCTGTTGGTTCTGTGTGTGAGGCGTGGCATGCACAGCTCAACTATTTGCTGCAGGAGCTCTCTGTCCACTCTATAGCGCTCTACTATTTCCAGCTCATGTAACCCATGGTAGGTGACCCTGGGCCTGTACACTCCTCTCCGTCTCCTCACTGTGGGTTGTCTGGCACCATCTGCATTGTCACCACCCTCAGCAAGTCGCCTATGTCTCATTATGACAGCTATGGCAGCCCCTAACATTTCTGCTCTGAGTTCAGCTTTTTCAGTTTTCACTTCTAATAGCTTACTCCTGTCTTGCAGTGTCTCTTGAGAGAAACATCCTGCACTGCTGTTTGCAGACTTTTAAGTGCTGGGCTGGGCTAATATTCTGCCTGTGTAATTGCCTGCTTCTAATTGTTTTCACCTGCTAGCTCCAGCAGTATTCCCTGCTAGCTTCCTACTAATTCTGTTGCTTCCTTTTTCCTTTCTGTTTCCTCAGGGGGGAGCAGCGTGCATACCAGCAGAAACACGCTCACAGTGGCTTACACGCATGCACACATGCTTACACGGTTCAGGATCTGCCTATTCGGGTTAAAACGCACGCACACCAGCGCAAACAGTGTTAAACATCTACCAACATGCTCCCACATGCTCAGTCTGCCCTACAAGCGCGCACACCAGCGCAAACAGTGTTAAACATCTGCCACCACGCTCCCACATGCTCAGTCTGCCTTACACATGCACACACTGCCCTACTCGCGCTTCATGGCGCGCACACATGCGCATGCACGACCAGCAAGAAACTTTGGTGTAAGTAACAGTGTACACCTTCCATTTCTTGACTTTCCCATGCTTATCTTGTGGCACTCCTCTTTCCCTGATCTGTGTCTGTCATCTGTCATGTTACACTGACCTCCAATGGACTGCATTTCTTTCTACCATTCCCCCCTGTGATGTCACCTATCTCTTACTCTATTCCTCCCCCTTATGTATCTCTTACACTACTCAGACTGTGCTCATTTGCTATGTGACTGTGGGATTCAGTATCCTAACCCTCATTTACATGAGATTGCCTACTAATGCTTAGTTACATGTCTTAGACTCAGCTTCCCCCCTTAGCAACCACTACACGGTGGCCATGTTGTTTTTGGTCTGCTGGTCCCTGCATTTTCATTCCATGTATTGCATAAAACCCACATTTGTGGGTTTATAACCTTCATTTTTATGTTTTATACAGCGCAGCCCATTTGCGCAGGGCTGCGCTGCATTTAAACATCGGCAATCGCCGAAAAAAAATTATATTTTTTTAATTTTTACATCGAGTTACCTTGCCAATGGCCACATATTTGGCCATTGGCATGCTGCCTGACACATATGCACCCTTTATTTGGAGCTGACATGGCTCCATTGTGATTTTTGCAGAAACGTACTCAGTTGTCAACTGAGTACATTTCTGCAGCTAAAACGTCTCTTACACGGGCTGGTTTCTGCTTCAGCTGCAAGTGAGGTATTTAGCATATCCACACCCAGTCCGTGTAAGAGACATTTTAGCTGGTCTCTTACATGGAGTTTCGGGCTGTTCCTGGATCGCGAGGCTTGCATGGAGTGTTACACATCTCTTACACTCCGTGCAAGCCTTCGTGAATCCTGCCCACAGGCTTTTCATCAGTAGCACAAACCACCTTCTTCAGAATGAATACAACATCACAACATTAGAACCCCTACTTATATTAAAACATAATGATCACATGATCACCAAGGTATGGATTCACAAAGCTGTAGCTATGTAAAACCCACCCTGAAACACTAATAAACATTGAAAAAACAAGTCCGCTCGCTCTACTGAAAAAATAGAAAGTTACATGAAAATAGTCGGCTATTTGCATTGTATTGCTCTTGCAAAATGAGAAGTTATGTACCTACCATAACGTTCCATGTTAGTTGTCTTCTCTCGCCTTCTTTCTTGCTTGATGGGTTCAGAGCCGATCCTCGGCTCAGACTCGGCACTTTGCTAAGCTCGAGAGTCACTTTTACCAGCTCGAGGCAGCCCCATATCCCATGATGCAAGGCAGTAAGTACCCAGATCTCGTTTGTTGTCTATAGGCAATAACACCTAGCATAAAAACTTCCCAAAAGGAAGAAAGAAGGCAGAGAAAAAGCCTGAAGGATGGTTATGGAGGACCAGAACTGAATGGTCTTAATAAACATACTTCCATGTAGAGAGAAAAAGGTCTGTCCAGGCCAGGGGGAAGGAGGGAGGGTCGCAAGAAAGAAGGCGAGAGAAGACAACTAACATGGAACATTATGGTAGGTACATAACTTCTCAATGTTAAGTTGTCAATCTCGCCTTCATTCTTGCTTGATGGGACCGCGTCCCTAGCACCTCTATCCTGGGTGGCTCAATGGAACAGACTCTTGAGAACTGTAGAGCCAAAACTGGCTCTGTCCCTGGAGGCCAAATCCAATTTGTAATGAGAAACAAAGGTATGAGGAGTGGCCCAAGTGGCTGCTGCACAAATAGTGTCTAATGGAAGTCTAGCTTGAAAGGCTGTGGAAGTGGCTAAGCTTCTGGTTGAATGCGCTTTAGGTTTTGAGCGCAGCTGTTTTCCCCTGAGCTGATAAATTTCAGAGATGACAGAAGAAAGCCATCTAGATAAGGACACCTTTGAGACGGGAAGGCCTTTTTTGTTATCAGCATAAGAAACAAAGAGCTGATCGGATCTCCTGAATTGTTTTGTTCTGTCCAAATAATATCGGAGTTGGCGGTGAACATCAAGATAATGTAGCTTTTGTTCCGATCTGTTTGAGTAGTTTGGGAAAAATACAGGAAGGTCAATAGACTGATTCAAATTACTCTTTGAGGCGACCTTAGGTAAAAAGGTCAGATTAGTTCTCAATGATACTCTGTCTTTGTGGAAGACCAAATAGGGGGGCCGAACAGAGAGAGCATGAAGTTCAGATACCCTCCTAGCTGATGTAATAGCAACCAGGAATAAAGTTTTCCATGAAAGAAATTTCAGGGAACATGAAACAGCTGGCTCGAAGGGAGGAAGAATCAAGGATGTCAGCACTAAATTTAGGTCCCATTGAGGAGGAGGACTCCTGATTGGAGGTTTCAGGAGAAAAATTCCTTTTAAGAAGGCTCTACAAAGCCTGTGGGACATAATGTTGTGATCTGCAAACCCGACATGAAAGTTCGAGATAGCAGCCAACTGAACTTTGACTGTGGAAGAAGAGGAGCCCGCGTGAAAAATCTCTGCTAAGAAATCCAAAACTGCTTGAACCGGAGCAGTGAAGGGATCAATGTTTTTAGCTTTTGCCCAACAAGAAAAGCGCTTCCACTTGCTGGTATAAATCCTTCTGGTAGAGGATTTTAGGGAAGCTACTATGATGTCCCTAACAGGATTAGAGATCATAGGAAGCCTGGCTAAGGAAGGAAGTGGAGCAACCATGCTGTGAGGTTGAGAGAGGGGATAGACCAGTGCAGCTGACCCGATTGGTGAATCAGAAGGTCTGGTACTGGGTCCAGATGCCACGGCTGCACCAAAAGGTGGCGATGGAGGAACAGGAACCAAATCTGTCGAGGCCAATAGGGAGCAATGAGAATCATTTTGGCTCTCAAAACGGTGGCTTTCTGGAGTACTTGTGAAATCAGCGGAAAAGGAGGAAAGGCATAAAGAAGTCCCTGGGGCCAATCCTGGGTTAGAGCGTCTCTGGGGGGATGGCCTGGCAGTGGGAAGAGAGAGAAGAAGTCTGGGCATTTGCTGTTTTGGGGAGTAGCAAAAAGATCGCAACATGGGCGGCCCCATTCTAGAAATATCTCCTCCACTATAGATTGTTTGAGAGACCACTCGTGAGGCATGAGAATAGCTCTGCTCAATCTGTCCGCTAAAATGTTGGTTTTCCCAGGGATATGCGTTGCTACCAGAAACCGATGAGAGAAGATCGCCCATTGCCAAAGTCTGAGAGCTTCTCGACACAAGGGGTAGGACTTGGTTCCGCCCTGTTTGTTGATATACCATACTACAGACATGTTGTCTGTGTGAACTGCAATTGTTCCCAAAGGAAGAAAGTCGTTGAGGGCTTGTAACGTTAAAAGCACTGCTCTCATCTCTAGGACATTTATGTGCAGGTGGTATTCGAACGGTTGCCACGTCCCATGAACCATCCTGCCCTGATAATGACCCCCCCACCCGATCAGGGAGGCGTCCGTAGTGACAGTGGCTACCGGGGTCGGGGGTACAAAGGGTCTGCCTTGGTGAATCTGGGGAGAAGTAATCCACCATGAAAGATGATTTCTGCAAATTTGTGTCACCAGTATTTGGTGACGCATCGGAAGTTGTTGGTAAGACCATTGAGTGAACAACATCCACTGAAGCAGGCGCATATAGAAGCGGGCCAGGGGAAGAAGGGTAATGGCCGCAGCCATGAGGCCCAACACCTTTAGAACCATTCTGGCTTGTACTTTCTTGCTGGCTAGAATGATCCTCACGTGACTTTGTATATCTAAGATTCTTTGGTCTGTGAGGGTTGCTGACATCCGAACAGTGTTTAAGTTTGCGCCTATGAAAGTAATAGACTGGCAGGGCAATAAGGAGGATTTTTCGTAGTTGATCGAAATTCCCAATTGAGTGCAAAGATTTATTGTGTAATCCCTGGCTTGAAGAAGTTGATGCCTGGTGGTGGCTGAAAAGAGCCAGTCGTCGAGATACGGAAACACCTGGAATCCTTGACGTCTCAGGTGAGCCGTGACCACTGCCATACATTTGGTGAACACTCTGGGGGCTGTAGTGAGACCAAAGGGCAGGGCTCTGAATTGGAAATGACTGGACCCCAGCCGAAAGCGGAGAAACCTTCTGGAGCGTCTATGAATTTTTATGTGATAGTACACATCCTGAAGATCTATTGAGCACATCCAGTTGTCCTTCTCTAGGAAGGGCAAAATTGACTGAAGTGTGACCATTCGAAATCTTGTCTTTCTCACAGACTTGTTGAGTCTGCTGAGATCCAATATTGGTCTCCAGTCTCCCGTCTTTTTGGGGACCAAAAAGAATCTTGAGTAGATTCCGGGCTCTGAATTGGTCTGTTGTAACTGGCTGAATGGCTTTTTTTTGTAGAAGTTTTAAAACTTCTAACTCTGCAATTTCCCTTAGACCGGGTGGTACATCTGGAAGGGAATTTGAGTGAGAGAAAGGACTTTCCTCGAAAGGAATTTTGTAACCCTCGGATATGATCGACTGTACCCATCTGTCTTGAGTGAGGGAACGCCAGGCTTCTGGGTACAGCGATAGTCTTCCCCCGACTGCCTCCAAGGATGGACAGTCGGGCAACATCTCAGGGATGCTGAAAGGGCTTGTCAGAGAGAGTCTCTCTGCTTCCCTGGTTTTGTGGACCCCTCTGCCTCTAGAGCAGCGTCTGTTATTGTTACCCCTCTGCCTCTAGGGGTAAACTGACCACGTGTATCCGGCGTGACTCCTTGGGATTTGCGGAACCACATCTTGCCACCCTTCTGTCCTTTAGGGTAAGGTCTAGAAGGAGTGGAAAAACGGACTCCTACGGCAGAAAGAGTCTTGCCGTCCTGCTCACACCTGGTCAATGTATCCTTCACTTGAGGGCCAAACAAAGCTGACCCATCAAAGGGAGAGTTTGTGAAGGACGCCTTGAAGGGATCTGCAAAATTACAGAGTCGCATCCAGGCTTGGCGTCTAAGAGCCACACCTGTACCTGCGGCCCTACTCGCTCCATCTGCTGCATATGATATCAGTCGCATGGAGGAGTTAGTAATAGAATTAAGGGTTCCTAGCTGCGAAGCAATTTTTTGTTGAGCCCCTGCAGCTGTAGGATCTTGTACTACTTCACCTAGCTCCTTAAGGATGTCCCTTTGGAGTCTGGTGACGTGACATAAGTAGTTCAGCGAACGCATAGCAAAGGTCGCTGAAGAGAACATCTGCTTACCATACCTATCCATGGTCCTAGAGTCCTTATTAGGAGGATGGACAGGTACGGAAGGATCTGCAAGTTCCTTCTTAGTGGCAGCCGCCACCACCATGGCATCAGCAGGGACGCCTTTTGTAAGGAATAGCTTGTCCGAAGGGGCAGTAATAAATTTTGACGGCCTCCTAGGAACTGGCTCTACAGAATCAGGAGCAGCCCAAGCCTTTCGAGCAATAACCTCCATGAGGGGGTCGAAAGGCGGAGACACCCAGGAGGTGGAGGGCCAAGATCCAAACGTCTCTAGGTATACCGACTCATCCTCAGAGGGATTATTGGAGGGCCAGTTTCCCCTCTGTTTTAGGAGTTCTAGGATGTCTGAAAAGGAGACATCCTCAGAGGGGGATCTTGGGGATCCCTCCGACTCATCTAAGTTGGTATCTGAAGTGATAGACTCAGGGGACTCTATATGTTTCCTCTTACAGATCCTCTTGCGCGGAGGATCCCCTGACTGATCAGGAGAATCCTCGGAAGAGGGGGCTATTCCCAGTGGGGAAACCTGAGGCGGAGGATCTCTGGGTCCGGGAGCAAGAGAGATGGCAGAGATATCGACAGGCACCGTAGAGGGAGGAGCTAAGGGAACAGACTGCTGGCTGAGTCCAGTGGCCAGCACACTCTTCATCACCTCGAAGGCCCCCCTCCCAGGGAGGTCCGAGAGAACCCGTTCCGAAGAAGCAGGAACTCCAGGGCCCACCGAAAAGGAAGGCTCCGAGGCAGATGTCGGAGCCGAGCTCACCAAGGCCGAGGCTCCAAGGGGAAGAGTGGGGTCGGACAAGGGTCCGATGCCACTCACCCCCTCGGAGGAGACCAGGGAAGCCCAACCACCGAATCCCTCTAAGGAAGGTCTGGAAGAGGAGATAAGAGTAGATGCTGAGGGAGCAGAAGGTGGGGGTATCTGTCCCTCAGCCATAGCAGAAACTATTCCCGAAGACTCCAGCTCCAAACTCTGAGGTAGAGTCGAAGGAGGAACTACAAGAGGGTGTGGACTAATAGTCGTCTGTTGAGATGGACTATGTAGCATCTGGGCCAGTGCCTGTGATTTCAATAATCTACTGACCACCCTCTCCAAATCATGGTCAGAAAGCCTGGATGACCTGGAAGATCGGCTCCAATGGCTCCATTCCGAGAGGAGAGGTGAGGCCGGAGCCGAGAGTATCGGTTCCAAGGAAGGGGACCTGGACCTCTTCCTCGAAGGAACCATTGGAGCTGACAAAACCATCGAACCAGTCGGAGCCGAGGACTTTTTGGCACCGACAGAAGGTTTCGATGCATCGGCTCCAGCCGGATCCGATACAGACATAAAAGTAACGGTGTCGGAGCTGGTCGGCGCCGACACCGAAGCCTGAGCCACATGGTGGTCGGAGCCAGTCGGAGCCAACACCGATGTGACTGAACCAGTATCGGCATCGATAGCCATCGGTGCCGAAGGTTTATGCAAGCTAGGATCGGCTCCAGCCGGAGCCGATCTCGACTCAGAAAGAGTCGGAACTGAGGCCGCAGGCTTAGACACAGAAGCCTGGGCCTTGGAAGACTTCGAAGTCTTTGTCAGAGCCGACTTAGCCGGAGAGCCCTCCGGCTTAAGAAGACCCCTTAAAATCAATTTATTTCTCCTCTCCTGCAGGACTCTCTGGCTGAAAGAATGACAAATCGCACAGGAGTCCTGCAGGTGGAGAGGTCCCAGGCAATATAAACAAGAAGTGTGACCGTCTGTCAGAGACATCTTCTGACAGCACGAGTCACACTTCTTAAAGCCTGAGACCCTTTCTTTGGACATAGTTGTACAAAAGTAGAACACAACAACACAGTCCCAATCAGACAACTAAAGTTATCTAAAATATATTGACTAACCTCTCACACACACACACCCTGACAGGGTGGGAGGAATGAAACCTGACTAAAAGAAGGGGAAGGAAATATAATTTTAGTCAGAAAAGGGCTTAAAACTAAGTAAAACAGAAGGTAATCTAAAGAAAAATGAAAATTTTAAATTTTAGGGGCAAAAAGTAGTAAAATACTAACACTTACCAGGAGCTGGCAAAAGGAGGACCTCATAAGCGAAGCGGCAAACGAGATCTGGGTACTTACCGCCTTGCATCATGGGATATGGGGCTGCCTCGAGCTGGTAAAAGTGACTCTCGAGCTTAGCAAAGTGCGAGTGGGCCGAGGATCGGCTCCGAACCCATCAAGCAAGAATGAAGGCGAGATTGACAACTTAACATCTGTTGAATTTATAATACTTCTTATGAAAACATGAACCTCTGTCTACAAAAATACAGACACCACTTATATTAAAACTGAAACATCAAACACAGTACGTGAGAATGCCTGTCTAGTTGAAAGAGAAAAAAATATTAAAATCTGTTGACTGCAAGTTAAAGAGCTGTCTATACACCGAACTGATCTTAGTTAAATTCAATAATATACAGAATAAAATACAGAATAAAATGAGAATATATATAACTATGTGTGAAATAAATAAAACTGATCACTGCTAGACACTATTGTTATTCATTCAAAACACACTTGACCAGAAACCTATGACCCTCATAACTACCTACACCAATAACCATTATAACAATAATGATGTTAATAATGATGATGATGCTTCCCTATAACCTCTACAACTATGCAAACCAAAGGAGGGTGGGAAGAAAAAAATGTATTCTAACTAGTAAATAATTACACTGTGAACTACTACGTGCCAAACAAGAAGTATATTTGGACACTAATACAACTATATATTGTCATCTGTTTAACCTTTTGAGTTTTAATAGGCATCTAATAGATGACATACTGTTTATGCCAGGAAAATGGCAGGCATCTAACTTTAGATGCCACGTCAATTCTCTACTTTCCAAAATAAGTGACTCTGGTCCTCCCCTACCATCTGATTGTACTTGGTCAATTACTGAGAACAGAAACTCATGCTGGGGGTTGTCTGCTATATGTTTCGCCAAAGCGTTCTCCAATTTGCCCTTTCTTATAGCATACAGGTGTTCATATATGCGCTCTTGTAATTTCCTGTCTGTTTTACCAACATAAAAAGCTGGACAGAGGGAATACTTGGCCAAATAAACATCTCTTTATATTTATGTGCCTGCATTTGTCCTTGATGTCCCACACACCTTGCACTTTTATTCCTCCTGAAACCGCTTCCCAAACATTGTCTGAGACATCTTTGGTAACTGACTATTTTGGATAAGGGAGGAAGAAGGGGGAGACCTGGATTTAGGGATATCTGTTGTCTCCTCCAAGTGATTTTCATACTGACAAACCCCAGCACTGGAATCTGAAAAGACAAGGGGTGTTGTTGCTGGGACAAAAGAGACTTGATAATGTATCTTTCTCATGTGGAGACTTGCCTGGGATATCATGAGAATAATAGAAGCCATGATATCCAAAATCCTGAGGTATTCTCTCACAGTGACCAAAGTCTAAGTGGAAAACTGTAGAAACAGATTTAGAAACAGATCTATTTTTCCTGTGGAAGAAAAGCTCTTTGAACTGCCCTATCTATCTGACATGTCAGGAGCAAATTCCTGTGTGAAGGAGTCAAGAAAGACTTTTGAATGTTCTGTTGGAATCACAGATATGTAAGAGATCTCTTATCCAAGAGAGAGATTCCTGACACTTTAAAAATGACTCTGCAATGATAAGCAAATCATCTAAATATGGAAAAATGTGGATACCCTGCAGCCTATAATGAATTATAACAGGAACTAGACACTTTGTGAGCACTCTTGGTGCAGTGGATAGATCAAAGGGTAAGGTTCTGGACTGATAATGTGATCCAAACACACAAAACTTTAAGAAACACCTGAAGTCTGGATGAATAGAACTTTCATGATAAGCATCTTTTAAATCTAATCTTACAAGGAAACTTGAATGAGGAAGAAGAGGCAAGAGTTTTTGAAGTGAAACGATTTTATATTTGAGCACTATCACAAACAGATTTAAGAAAGAAGGATCCAGAACTGGTCTCCAAGCATTTTAATTCTTTGGCACTAAAAACATCCTTGAATAAAATCCCTTTCCCACCTTGGAAGGGGGAACTGGTTCTATCACACTCTGGGACAGCATGTGATGAAAGGCAGGTGGAAACAAAAGAGTTTGTTCTGGACTGGTCTGGAGGAATTACTAACTGGAACAAAAAGATTTCCTTCCTCTGCCATCTGTAACCTTGATGCATGTTCTTTAGAACCCATTTGTCTGAAACTGTTGCCAAACAGAAAAGTGGAGATTCAGAATTTCTGGAAGAAAAAAGGGAATGCCATGGTGGGAGGGAGAAGCAAAATATCTTAAATAGTCATTCTGACTTATTAGACTCTCCTCGATTTTGGGAGTTTCCAAAATTCACCCTGAACCCCCCTTGCCATTTCTTCTTAAATGTCTGCTTACCTGTATTTTGTTGAGATTATTTATTTTGTTTCTTACCAACATTGGATGAGACGTTAGAGAATCCCTTGGAAAACTGGGAAAAGGAGGGCTCCCTATATCTACATACCCCTTTCATTACACTTTGTAATCATCTCTAGAGCAGAGGGGCCAAAAATGAAATCTCTAGCCAAAGGAGAATTTAAAATCTCATTTTTAACATCACTGGGGGGGGGTCTGAGAATGCCGCCATGCAAACCTCCTCAAAATAGTACCAGTGGCCATAGTTCTTGAAGAAGTATTGTATCAACAGTCATACACACACACACACACACACACACACACACACACACACACACACACACACACACACACACTATAAGAAATTAAATTATTTAAAGCAGATTTTTCCTCACAAGAAGAAACTGCAGAGAAAACATTCCTTATAATTAGTCAGAACAAACAACATATGAGCCTGACAATTAAAAATTCTGAAAATCAAAGTTACAGAAGAATACACTTTTTTACATACTTAATAATCTTTGTATCCCTATCAGAAACAGGAGATAGATACTGGATTGGAATCAACTAACTGTTTAGCTGCAGACATACCTCCCAACCTTTTAGAGCAAGAAATCTGAACAAAGCCATAAATAATAAAGGCCCAAAATAGGGGCAAATTTTAAATATTGCTGTTACATACTTAGAAAGGGGATAGAATAACAGGGCATGGATTTTCTGAAGGGCACAAAGTTTGAAAGGCAAATGTTTGTCATTATTTTCTGACTTGAATCCTCAATGATTTCCCAGTAGCTTGTCAGAAAACCCTAATTTTATGACAAACAGACCAAACGTATGAGGCAAAAATCTGGACATTCTGTAAAAATCTGGACAGTTGAGAGGTATGGATGCAGAAGGATTAACTAACGCTTTACCTGCTGGAGCAGGTTTCAGAAGAGTGTATAAAAACTTAAAAGACTGACTAACTTTATCCATACCATCTTCCTTTCTAGGGGCAGCTGGCTGACTATCGGGAAAATTATAAGCAGTAACACACACATCTTCCAAAGCTGTCAGAACTGGAGGAATGTGTGCAGATTCTAGAACACCCTTCTGTAACAGCTCTTAGCATTTTCTGATGACCTGGGACACTTCTGTCTTTTCACACTGAAAACATTGTCACATTCTGGAAATAGTCTCAGAAAAACAGAATCCCCTCCAGGGAGAATCAGAAACTGAGCTCTCCTCTGAGTCTAACTTAGAAATCTGAGGAGAAAACCCTGTATCTGTGTCGTCATCCTCCTATCCTGATTCAGAATCTTGAATCTCTTCAGGAAAGGAAGTATCCTTCCTTCTTTTACCAGAAACTACTGTATAGGAAGGATTAATATCCTGAATTAAACCCTGAGCCAGACCTAGTAAACTACTCCCATCTAAGGAAATTTAAGGAGGAGAAGACACATGCCTAGTCTTCTTTTTTCTTTTTGACAGGCACAATGGGACCAACAGTGTTATTAATGGTAGAAGCAGATTCTCCAGGGATGGGCACAAAATTCTGACAAAATAGAGAATCCTTCATTGTTCCCTCACCCAGAACTGACAAAAGGGGCTCTGCCTTTTGCATTGAGGAGACCCCAACAGCCACAGAGGATGTGACTAACCCCAAGTCCATAGTGGCTGTAGGAGCTTCACTAGAGACATCTGAGGTGAAAAGATGAATGATTTGAGGTACAACTAATGGCCACTTGCAGCTGATGCAAATTGCTAGCCTGCAGTGATGGCAAATGCTACTTGCTTAACTTTTTCTTTCTGTAGTTGGAGCAAGAACCAACCATGGAAAGGAAAGATTGTTCATAGGTTCATAGATGTTTACTAGGCTAATGACCACAAGGGCCTTTTTAAGCCTAGCCATGCATCCCAAATCTCTGACAAGTTCTGATACCCTTGATAAGTGTAAGCAGGGGCCTGGGAGATGAACCATTTACAGGCTGCTTGTGTCCATTAGAGACAAAGGTGCCAAGCCACGGGTGAATTTCCTGTTCCCCATTCAATTGTCCAAGTTGCACTTGAATTGGGTTAGGGAGGAACTCTGCTTCACATGGATGGGGAGCCTGTTTCATAGATGGGGAAGTCTCTGGGTACATACATGTCTGTCCAGCAGGTCCTATTTATATCACAAGCAAGGTTTAAGTTCTTAGAATGGGTAATTCTGGTGCTATTTGTTTTGTGGATATGCAGGAGGTACATCAGAGTGGAGTCTGACAATGTCCTGTATGTTTGTCTGTGTCAGACCCTCCTGGAAAACATTTGTGCCAGTGTAGGATTCAATGACACCTCCTAATTTGCAATCATGTTCAAGCTGAAATTGGTGCCTATTTCCCAATGAAAACAAGCAAAAAATAGTGGTAAAGACATTTTTTACAAACACATTAAAAAGCACTTTAAAACATTTTGCAAGCCCCACAAAGTTAAACAAACACAATTCCTCCACTGACAAAATGGTTTACAGTTACTTCAAACAACTTTTAAAATGACAGGAAAAAAGAGCACTCCCATTTAAAGGTACAGTACAGTCTTGGGACAGTCCTTTAAAAACACACTCCTAGCTTTAAAATAACTTTTCTGAAGAGAAAAGTATTCACAATAAACAAAAATCATTGAATGGAAGTTTTTTTCTTTCCCCAGAGAGAACTAACTGATCTCTCCAGCAAAGAAACAATACAAGATAACCATTGATCCTTGTAAGCTCCAGAGGAGAAACTCTTCGGGGGCAGTAAAGCTCAGAAGGGCTTCATAGCCAAACTTGTATTTTAGTCAGCTTAACTCAAGCTGCCAGATAGTTTGAGCATGTGTTAAGTGCTTTAGGAGTTGGCTGACTGTTATATCCTTTGAAAGCTATAACTCATATAGCTAAGGCTACTGCAGCAGTGATAAATTTGATGAACATCAGCATTTCTTTCTGGCATCTAGTTGTCTACGGTGGAATGATACGTACATAGGATCTAATTACTTTATTGGAATAAGATAGAAAGGCCTAAGGTAAAGACTACGGGCCAGATTCACGAAGGCTTGCACGGAGTCTGAGTAGTGTAAGACTCCATGCAGCCTTCGCGATCCAGGAACAGCCCAAAGTCCGTGTAAGAGACAAGCTAAAACGTCTCTTACACGGAGGGGGCGTGTATAAGCTAATCACCTCACTTGCAGCCGAATAGCATGCAAATGAGGATGATTAGTGATCCAGGAAGCCCTGAACAGCCTGTGTAAGAGCTGTTTTAGCTGCAGAAATGTACTCAGTTGACAACTGAGTACGTTTCTGCAAAAACTGCAATGGAGCCATGTCAGCTCCAAATAAAGGGTGCATATGTGTCAGGCAGCATGCCAATGGCCAAATATGTGGCCATTGGCAAAGTAACCTGATGCAAATATATTAAAAATATTTTTTTTTTTTTCGGTGATTGCCGATGTTTAAACCCAGTGCAGCCCCGCGCAAACGGGCTGCGCTGTATAAAACATAAAAACGAAGGTTATAAACCCACAAATGTGGGTTTCATGCAATACATGGAATGTCAATGCAGGGACCAGCAGACCAAAACCAACATGGCCACCGTGTAGTGGTTGCTAAGGGGGGAAGCTGAGTCTAAGACATGTAACTAAGCATTAGTAGGCAATCTGATGCAAATGAGTGTTAGGATACTGAATTCCACTGTCACATAGCAAATGAGCACAGTCTGAGTAGTGTAAGAGTTACAGAAGGGGGAGGAACAGAGTAGGCGATAGGTGACATCACAGGGGGGAATGGTAGAAAGAAATGCAGTTCATTGGAGGTCAGAGTTACATGACAGATGTCAGACAGATATCATGGAAAGAGGTGTGCCACTAGATAAGCATGAGAAAGTCAAGAAATGGAAGGTGTACACTGTTGCCTACACCGAAGTTTCTTGCTGGGCGTGCATGCGCACGTGTGCACACCATGAAGCGCGAGTAAGGCAGTGTGCGTGCGTGTAAGGCAGACTGAGCATGTGGGACCGTGTTGGGAGATGTTTAACACTGTTTGCACAGGTGTGCACGCGTTTTAATCCGAATAAGCAGATTCTGAACCGTGTAAGCATGTGTGTGCGCGTGTAAGCCACTGTGAGCGTGTTTCTGCTGGTTTGCACACGGCTCCTCCCTGAGGAAACAGAGAGGAAAAAGGAAGCAACAGATTTAGTAGGAAGCTAGCAGGGAATACTGCTGGAGCTAGCAGGTGAAAACAATTAGACGCAGGCAATTACACAGGCAGAATAGTAGCCCAGCCCAGCACTTAAAACTCTGCAAACAGCAGTGCAGGATGTTTCTCTCAAGAGACACTGCAAGACAGGAGTAAGCTATTAGAAAACTGAAAAAGCTGAACTCAGAGCAGAAATGTTAGGGGCTGCCATAGCTGTCATAATGAGACATAGGCGACTTGCTGAGGGTGGTGACAATGCAGATGGTGCCAGACAACCCACAGTGAGGAGACGGAGAAGAGTGTACAGGCCCAGGGTCACCTACCATGGGTTACATGAGCTGGAGATAGTAGAGTGCTATAGAGTGGACAGAGACCTCCTGCAGCAAATAGTGGAGCTGCAGGCCACGCCACACACAGAACCAACAGAGGGGAACCCATCCCAGTGGAAACCAAGGTATGTGTTGGCCTAAGAATACTAGCAACAGGTACCTTCCAGAGACCAACTGGTGATATGATGGGGATATCACAGGCATCAGCCCCCAGGGTACTGCACCAGTTCCTGGATGCCATGTCAGCACATGTCAGTGATCATGTATATTTCCCCAATGCCCGAGAGGTATTGGCCAGCAATATGCGTCTCTTCCAGCAAATAGTGGAATACCCTGAGGTAGTGGGTGCAATAGACTGCACGCACATATGCATCAAAGCACCAGCCGGTGAGCGGGGTAGGGCATACATCAACTGCAAGGGCTTCCCCTCCATCAACTGCCAGGTCATGTGTGATGCCCAGGGCATAATAATGAATGTGTGTGCTGGCTGTCCTGGGAGCTACCATGATTCCCACATCTGGCATTTGATGCAGCTGAACCAGACATTTGCCAGTGGGGACATCCCGCACGGACACCTAGTGGGGGATGCAGGTTATGCACTGGAGCCGTGGCTGATGACACCCATCAGAAACGCACACACACCTGAACAGGAATGCCATAATGAGGCACACGCACAAACATGTAATGTAATAGAGCGTGTGTTTGGGCTGCTCAAGTCACGGTTCCGGTGTCTGGACACATCTGGTGGAGCCTTGCAGTACACACCAACTACATGTACCCAAATTGTCATGGTATGTGCTATGCTACATAATATGATCTTGCGAAAACAGCTGCAGCAGGACCAGCATAGGGCCGGGCCAAACAGCCCCCCACCATTGCCAAGGCCATCACAGGCAGAGCGTGACTCGGAGGAGGAACAACCTGAGCCTGCCCCAGTAGGCAGAAGGAGGCATGCCCAGTATGCCATGGCCTTGGCAAAGAGGCAACGCATAGCACATACACTGGCTCAGTAGGAACCCTGGGAATGATACCCCCTCTGACTCACTCAAATAATAACATGGATGCCTACAATGACATGACCCGCTCACAAACATGTACAGGGAAGTGTAATATGCACATCCGACAGAGGCAGCCCTGCAGCACCACCTGAGGCATGAATGCCATGTGTAAAGTAATGTAACACCATGTACTATATGCACACCTGAGGACCCTGACTAACATCCTACCCTCACCAAGCATCATGCCACAATATGACAATGAGATGATCAAGTGCAATAATTGACTGAAGTATCGCAGTTAGTCAAAGGGGATCCAATGTGTGCCAGTCTGGGATGACATGCTGAGCATGACATGATGCTCCACCTGCTAGGACTGGCGTGCACCTATCAGTGCAGGTCGTATGGATACTGGCAAAGGCTGTTGTTACCCACAGTGTGCCCTGAATAGGTAAGGCTCAAAACACAAACCTATCTCCATAGGTATCAAAAGGGATAAGAATAAGATAAGGGATAAGTCGAAACAGCAAGATGCATGCAGTCTAAACTCATCCAATATGGAGAATGTTGATATCTGTGCTGTAACAGAAAACAGAGTCAAGGCTCACAACAGCACCCTAACACTACCAGGTTACACCCTCATACTGTGCTGTACAGACTCAAAATATGGAACAAGCTACAAAAGGAGGGTGACTAGCAAGAATTGTCAAGGATAACCACACCCCCATGTTGGTACAACAACAAGAAGCAGCATGGACTAGCCATGGTCAAGTAACAGTGGCTAAAACTGCCCCCCAGTTTATAGCCTGCTACAGACTACTGTCCCAACACCAGGAACTGCACCTGGCCTATGCTGGAATACATGAATATATCAAGTCCTCCAAACCACATTATATTGGGTGACTGAAAATACCCAGACATAGACTGGGAGAATTATACTAGCTCCAACAGTGTAGGACAAAAGTTCATAGAATCCATAAACCAAAAGGCCCAGGAACAACATACCACTCCCACAAGAGGGGTAAGCATACTGGATGTGATAATCAGCAACATGGGTACCGGATGGCAAGGCGAAGTGTATTGCTCACTGGTAAAACCAGACCATAGAGTAATCACACTGGATATACAAATCCTGACCACAGTCCCTGGCCAGAAAACCACAGTGGAAAACATGTGTAAAGCAATATTTGCACTCCTCCAAACTGATGTGGAATCCATTAAAGGTCCTGTGCAGGTGCAAAATATGGGCCACACCTCAGAACCTGTAATACAGCCATTCCATGAACACTGCCAGGAATGCTTGGATTATGCAATCCTAAATTAAAACAAGACACAATGCCATACACGCAGGCATCTGGCATGGTGGACACCAGCCATAACCAAACCATGCAAGAGAATGAGGAAGCTACTACATGATAGCGCAAACATAAACAATGAAGTAATCACTGATCAGTAGTATGGCAATAAAATATGTCCACACATACAATCCACTAAGGCCAGTCACAACAAGTTGAATCTGTGAATCCTGAGGCAATGTTACACCTGCCCCAAGTACACAGACAACCCCCAACTCCACCCAAGAAATACAAATATATGTGAGAGATGCAACCATCTATCCAAACTGGAGGCTCAGCTCCCTCAACGCAGTACTCCCAAAACTAGTCAGGAGGAGAAGTTAACCACACACACCACAAACACAGTCCCACATAGACCTATCACAACTGCATACCAAAGACATAAACACAGAAAAACATTCCCGGAGGCACAAATTACAAACACAGCACACCAACAGAGGCCTCTAAAGCAGACACCCAATCAAACAACCTCCAAACATAGCACATGCAACACATAGTACACAAAGCTGGTGTGCCAAACAGTCGCAGGCCAGAAGGAGAAACAACATGCCTGATACAGTTGTAATAGGTGACTCCATAGTCAGACACACTGCTGTCCCGCACACCAGACTGAACAAGGGAAAGGGTACAGTAAGCTGCCTGTAGGCTGCCACAATATGCCACATAACAGAAGTATGCAGGTCACTCCAAAGCAAGTAGAAATATGATGCAGTCATAGTCCATGCTGGTGTGAATGACCTGAGATGTACCTCCCAAGACTACATGAAAAGAGACATAGATGAGCTCTCTGATTATGTAGTCCAGGCCAGTATGACACTCACCATTTGCAGCATCCTACCCTTACCAAGAATAATGCCACAGTTCAATCACGGAATGATCAGTCATAGCAAGTGGCACACTTACTGGTGTCATTCCAAGGGGATCCAATGTCTGTCTGCTTGGGATGTCATGCTTGACAAGCCACGCAGCTGTTCTTGGGATGGCTTGCACCTGTTACCCCTGGGCGTCTGGATATTGGATAAGGCCTTTGCCACCTCCATAGAACCTTTTGTAGGCAAGGCTGAAAAGACTAACCCACCACCCTAGAAAACATAAGTGGAAAGAAACATAAGGGTAATGCTGACCAATGCCAGATGTGTAAACCCCAATATGCATGCTCCCAAGGCCATCCCCAGTATGGAGAACATCGATGTCTGTGCAGTGACAGAAACCTGCTGCAAGCCTCCTGACAGCACACCAGCACTACCAGGTTATACCACATATCATGTGTCATGGCCCCAAAACCTGGAACAAAACATAAAAGGAGGGTGAGTATCCATATTCAGCACAGACACCCATACGTCCAGGTAACTGACAATGCACAAGGCATTGGAGTCCACCCATGTGCAACTAACTGTAGGCAAGACTGCTGTACAGTCTGTAGCATGCTACAGACCACACTCTCACACACAGGAACCCCACCCAGCCGTCCTGAAGACACTGGACAGTATGAATGTCCCACCAAATACCAAACAAGGTACCACAAATTACCACATAAGTGGTAAACCATTATGTATGGAAGGAGTAATCAGGGACCTAGGGACACAAGTGGACAGTAACCTGTTATGTGACACTCACATTGCCAATGTGGCTAGGAAGACTGTCTACATTTGACACTGTATCAGGAAAGGATTCACATCTACGTCAACAGAGGTCATTGTGCCCTATACTGTTCTCTTATCACACCCATAATCTAGTACAATGCCTCATATGGGATGTACCTTACCTGACACCTGCAGCAGTTAGAAAGACCTCAAAGGTACCTCACCAAGAGGATAAAGGGTCTCAAATACATGTCATATGCTGCCTGGCTGTAGACACCCCAGCTGAATGCAGTCACATACTGCCTACACAGAGGCATTGCATGCCTGTTGTAGAAGGCCATGCCCAACACAGGAGTAATGGACATGCTCCACCCCAGAAAACTCAAAGCCATCGGAGCTGTGAGAGTGAGAGATGTCAACCTCAACAAATAATGAAATAGGATGTGCTGGGGGGATAGATCCATTATCCAGAGGCTCCCCACACCCTGGACCAGAATCCCACTCCATGTTAGGCAGAGCCCCTCACTGACACTCTTCAACAGGAATCTTGCCAAGTGAATGGATGATTGTAGAGTTACACTGGGGGTCTTCACTGTGTCATGTCCAGACAGAGGCACAGCAAAGCAAATCATAAATGGCCGTAATATTCACATAGCAAGGGGTGGCAAAAGCCACACACACTCTGGCTAGGCTAACAAATGTCCTAGGGTGGATAGCCTAGTATGAACCTATGAACCTATGAAGATACAAATTGTACAGGACACTAAGGATAATCCCAAGGCTTTCACAACTGATGGTAGGAACCGTGTTGGGAATTCACAGATATGCTCTGAATCACACAAATATCACAAACACACACACATATTGCCAACATACATCCTGACAGGTGCAGTGCAAACCCCCCTCAGAATGCAGAATATCTATCCCAGCAGACTGCTGGCCCCCTGACATTGCAGATGCTGAGGTAACAGCCAGCATCTACAAAGCAAAACACACAGCAGCAATGGTATGAGATGGTGTCCTGGGCTGAGTGCAACATGGACTCCAAGATGAATGGAATGCCAAATCACACTACTGCTCAATGTCAGCCTTACCACAGAATATGTACCCAATGAGCAGTGTACAACAACAGTGGTCCTTCTCAACAAAGGTGTTGCCTGAATGGATACTGAAAACTACTACCCCAGAATCCTGAGAAGCTCGGTCTGCACAGCTATGGAAAGGATCAGCATGTACCACAGACATAAAGATATTGGGGACCTACTGACACCGGACCCTACCCAGTATGGCTTTCTTAAGTGCAGATCCTGCCCCTAAACATGTTTGACTCAATTGAAACAGTCATTAAGGTCATTGATGAGGGCAATGTGGTCCACACAGCGTAGCTGGACCTTGCAAAGGCTTCTATACAATACCCTACGTGTTCATTATAGATAAGCTCACCAGCTTAAATATAAACCCTATGTCAGTAGAGGGGTTGCAAACCAGACCAAGGACAGAACAGACATGGTCAGACATGCTGCAGCCATGTCAGACTACAAACCAGATATAACTGGCATCCCACAAGGCTTGGTCCTGGGATCTCCCTCGTCTGGTATATATGTCCCATAGGTACAGGCAAACATGGAAGGACTGTGTCTGAACATGTTTGCAGAGGACTACAAACTGCTCACCATATATGATCCACCAGCTGACACAAGCATCCCACAAAAGGGCCACATAGAAACAGACAACTGGTGCCATAGCCATGTCAGCAAGCTAATTGCAGAAAAGTGTATAGTCAACCCCTGTGGATATACAGTAAGTGCCCACCAATTACCACATAGGTGTTAACCCATTATGTAGTTAACATGTAATGAGAGACCTGGGGACACAAGGTGATAGATATCCTGCATTGGACAAACATGTACTGTAGTGTTTACAGAAACATACCATATACCCATCTAATCATGAAGGTTGTCAGATCTAGATAAGGGGAGGTCATTGTGACTCTGCAGCCATCCTCCATCAGCGGTACAATTGACTACAATAGCCCCTGTGGGATGTACCTCAGCAGACACCTCCATCAACCGTAAAGTCCCCAACAGTACCTCACCAGGAGTATCAAAGAACTTGCACAGATGCCATGTGTTGCCTGTGTTGCTGGTATCAATAAACATGCTGCACCTTGTACAATCTGAATGGCAGTGAGCTATGCACATGAGAGACCCGAACTCCAGCACTGACTTACATAGGACAAGCTGTACTGCATGATCCATAACACAGAAGCCACCCCCACCCATGAGTGAACTCCCAGTACAGGCTACCCATAGAGTCACTTATCAATTTTCCTCAATAGGAATCTTGATGAATGGATGGGAGATAGTAGCTTTATCCTGGGTATCATTGCCATGTCACAGGTAGACAGAGGCACAGTATACTAACCATGACATATGTCATGGCAAACTCCACTTACAATGTGTGTTGAAGGACAAACACACTCTCCAACTAGCATTAGACATGGACTAGGGCACATCGCTAGTGTTTGCAAATGTACACTTATGTTGTGGAATACACTACCAATGTTGGACAAGCCTGGTTTAAGTAGTTCATATCTGAACAGAATGCAACATGGTCAGATGTACACAACTGGCCCCTAACCAGGCTATTGTGCTCACTATCGAAATGTAAAGCAGTTATAGCACTAAAGCCCAGGATACTGTCCACCACAGTCAAAGTACTACCAGTACACTATACAGTACTACAGTGTTAGGTCAGTGTGAAAGGATGTTGACAACTGTATGCAAAGTATCCCATGCAAACACTGCAGGCACAGTATAATCCTGTTGTGTTCACACATAAAGCAGTTGTACAGTAACTACACAACATGACACACAACACACAACCATAAATGGGTGATATTTGTTGAAGTTCACACTCATCCACAAATGTGGTGGGCTGCAGAGTTCAACATATGGAATGCTCACACTGGGCATGCTCACACGCTTTGATAAATGAGACATATGTCAGACAACATGCCATGGGAAGGCTGAACTGGGCATGCTCACACACTTAGGCCAAATCTCAGTTTAGCAGTTGGACACACATATCTGGTATTTTTACGTGTTATTCCAGGAACCAACCACATTACAGCAGTCTGCCCAGTGCACACAGTTAAATGACTACAGAGACATACCCTCCCATATGCAAACATCTTCCACAGATGCACAAGTTGTTCATACAAACAGGGAATGCTATGGCAATAAAGATGTGCAAACAGTCTATCAGCAACAAATAATGTGCATTTGACAATTAAACATATGAGTGTAGAGGTCAACACTAGGTTGTTTGCCCTAGGGAATGACAGCTTAGCCAGAGTGTGCTTGGCGTCTGCCTCCCCACAGGATGCACATTCCCCTTTCTAAACACCGATGATGTCAGCACCCTATAAGTACAGCAGGAGAAAAGAAACCTCCCAGTAATGTGAATAGCGGGCTCCGCTAATGCGTCCTTCGCAAGTGTCATGACATAGTTAGGTAGGGGTTTGAATCCTGCAAATGCTCTGTGTGTGTGTAAGTGGGGTTGGTGTGTGTGTAAGTCTGTGGGAGAGAAATGTCCCTTTTGGCAACTGGGAAAACACACTACAGGATGCACATTCCCCTTTCTAAACACCGATGATGTCAGCACTCTATAAGTATAGCAGGAGAAGAGAAACCTCCCAGTAATGCAAATAGCACACTCTTTTAATGCGTCCGTCTCAAGTGTCATAACATAGTTAGATAGGGGTTTGAATCCTGCAAATGGCAAGTGTGTGTTTTTGGCTGATGGGGGTTAGTGTGGGTGAGGAAAATGTCCCTTTGGGCAACTAGGTGAACAGACTACAGGATGTACATTTCCCTTTCTAAACACTGATGATGTCAGCACCCTATAAGTACAGCAAGAGAAAAGAAACCTCCCAATAATGTGAATAGCACACTCTGCTAATGTGTCCATCTTGAATGTCATAACATAGCCAGATAGGGGTTTGAATCCTGCAAATGGCAAGTGTGTGTTTTTGGCTGAGGGGGGTTAGTGTGTGTGAGGAAAATGTCCCTTTTGGCAACTAGGTGAACAGACTACAGGATGCACATTTCCCTTTCTAAACACTGATGATGTCAGCACCCTATAAGTACAGCAAGAGAAGGGAAGCATCCCAGTAATGCGAATAGCACACTCTGCTAATGTGTCCGTCTCGAGTGTCATAACATAATCAGATAGGGGTTTGAATTCTGCAAGTGGCAAGTGTGTGTTTTTGGCTGAGAGGGGTTAGTGTGTGTGAGGAAAATGTCCCTTTTGCAACTAGGAGAACAGACTACAGGATGCACATTCCCCTTTCTAAACACCGATGATGTCAGCACCCTATAAGTACAGCAAGAGAAGGAAAACCTCCCAGTAATGCGAATAACACACTCTGCGAATGTGTCCATCTCGAGTGTCATAACATAGTCAGATAGGGGTTTGAATTCTACAAATGGCAAGTGTGTGCTTTTGGCTGAGGGGGGTTAGTGTGTGTGAGAAAAATGTCTCCTTTGGCAACTAGGTAAACAGACTACAGGATGCACATTTCCCTTTCTAAACACCGATGATGTCAGCACTCTATAAGTATAGCAGGAGAAGGGAAACCTCCTAGTAATGTGAATAGCGTGCTCTGCTAATACGTCCGTCTCAAGTGTCATAACATAGTCAGGTAGGGGTTTGAATCCGGCAAGTGTGTGTTTGTCTGAAGGAGATTAGTGTGTGTGCAATTTTGTGTGAGGGAAATGTCCCTTTTGGCAACTAGGAGAACAGACTACAGGATGCACATTTCCCTTTCTAAACACTGTTCAGCTGAAGGCCATGGCTCTGGCACAAGTTGTCTGTTTCTATGATGCCCCTTTGGAAGATGCTTGTGTCGGCTGGAGAGTCGATTATGGTGGCCAGTTCACAGTCATCTGCATATTTGGTCAGCCACAGTCCGTCCGTGTTGGCTTGTACCTCCAATAAATATATACCAAACAAGAGAGGTCCCAGGACTGAGCCTTGTGGGACACAACTCATAACTGGTTTGGAGTCTGGCATGGCTCCAGCAATTCTAACCATGTGGGTTCTGTCCTTGAGCCACTGTGCAATCCATCTAGTGACATAGGGGCTTATATTTAAGCTGGTGAGCTTCTCTAGAATGCCCAAGTGGGGTATTGTTGTGAAGGCTTTTGCGAGGTCCAGGTAGGCTGTGTGAACCACCTTCCCTCGTCAATGGCCTTGGTGACTGTTTCAAAGAAATCAACCAGGTTAAACCTGGTAGTGCTGGTGTGCTCTCAGTAGCCCTGAACCAGGCATCTGTTACTGCACAGATATCGATGTTCTCCATGCCAAGGAGAGTTTTTAGGTGCATGCATCTTGAGGTTTAGACTTCTGGCGTTGGGTAGCATTACTCTTAGTTTCTTATCCCTTGTGATACCTATGAAGGTGGGTTTGTCATTTGAGCCTTGCCTAACATAGGCACTATGGGGATAGCAAGAGCCTTTGCCAATATCTGAAAGCCCAGGGGTGACAGGTGCAGGCCATCCCTAGCGAAGCAGGTAGTTCAACAGAAGATGAATATGTGAAGGTGTAGTGCCTGTGATTAGTTAGCAGTAGCATATATGACTGCTCACGTGGACACATGCCAGGTAAGTCATATGCACTGTGTCACAGGCAATGTACATGTGAACAGGACAAACAGTGACATCCCGTCAAGTGGGACATGGACATACATATAGTAAGCTATGCAGATAGCACTAGGAGTCCACAGAAGCTCTATAACTATGCATTGCAGGTGTGATCAGTATTCCAGGGTAATTGCAAGCAAACATGCAAGCAAACAAAGCTACAGTAAACATGGCTGCATGTAGTCCATTGTACAACAAACAAGCTGTACCACTTCCAGTAGGTAACACTGTAAATATGCAGGCACTATGCACATGTACATGGAAATACACGGGTCAGATGGCTAGGGTCCAGTCTCAGCACACACAAGTGTACAGACCATGTACTGTCAGGATGTACAATAACTGGATGAAAACCCATGTGCTCATACCTGCAGTAATACACATGTCAAATAACAGACACTGAGCCTTCACTCAGTGGTTCCATACTTAGTAGGATGTATGCTACCTGGCCTGCCACCACAGTATCCCTGACATATATGGGGACTCTCCCTCCTGTGACAGTTAGTTTTGTGTGTTGGGGCTGTCTAGCATGGTATGAGATGTGAGCATGCAGTGCTAGGGTGCTCCTATGTGTCCTGTACCAGTCGCGTAATACTGCACACATATCAACATCCTCAAACATCTGCATTGCAGAGTCCAGTGTGGGCAACATGCAACTTGCAATTTACATGTCCATCATTGCGTATTACTACATTCATTACCTTATCCCCTGTGCTACCTATGTATGTAGCCTTCTGTTGACATCATTACCACCAGTATGCCAACATGTGCAGATGATACACTATGGTAATTACCATGGGTGTAGACAACAGTACATGACAATCACACACTTACTGCATCAGGCATGCTGTGATATACCCACAATTAATTCAGCACACAGTACTGTTAACAACATGATACTATTACTACACATCTATGTGGTCACCCTGTGCATCAGCAACATGTTAACCTGTACCTGCACAGTTGTTACAGATTGCAGGAGGTGGCACAGTTTCATCATATGCACAGGGTGTGAAGTTGGTATGCCTGAGTCAGCCACCGATACCACCGATTGACATGTATGTGTATGTGTATGTGTGTTGGTGAGGGACAGCAGTAGAAGGTGGGGCAATGTTGATGCAGTGTGTGCGTGTATGCGGTAGCCCTAGGTGTTGTCAATTTGCATGTGTGTATGGATGCACACAGTTCCACCTCATGGGTGCCATATACTGGTGTTTGTGGACAGCCACAGACTGTACCTGCCAGGTCATACAGATCAGTGTCTCTGGCCACGGACACGGTACCTGTGCCTTGCAGGGGTGCTACAGACTGTATCCAGTACCAACCCAGACTGGGTACTGTCATCAGAAGCAGGTGTTTGTTGACTGGACACAGATCCCTGTCTGGCCTGGCCAGAGCCACGTGCACGTGGTCTCCTGGGGCGGTCTGATGACAGCACAGACCCAGCATTGCTGGGGCTGCTGCTGGCACTACTGGGGCGGCCGCGGCCCTGTTGTCGTCCACGACGACTGCCAGCTGCTGCTGTTGCTGGCATACAGCCACGTCAATGCCTCAACTGCCCACCATCGCCCTGGCTTATGGAAATGTAGTTGTGGAACCGGTCTAATATGTCCCCACAACGTCTGTCTATGACATCGGTGAAATCACGGATGGCAGCTGCAATGTCATGCATACTGTCAGTCATGGCTGTGCGACATGCTGTCAGCTCCCTCAGACCCTGTCTGGTGTACCGTTTCATACGTGACTGTGGCTGCATGACAGCCCGAAACATAGCTGAGGTTGTAAGACCTCTGTGGGCACGTCTGACAGGGGCAGTACGCCCACGGATGCTCCCACGAGAACCCCTGGACATCTGTCTGTGTGGTACCATCTCTAGGCCATGCCCATGGCTGCTGTGTGGGGAGGCATGTGCCACAGATACCACATTACCCCGGTCAATGCCCACTGTATGCTGTCCATCACCTAGGGACATTGGTGACAAAGGGTGTATTGGCAGGATAACTGTGCGCATTGATGGGGTCGACAGCTGTGTACTGTCAATCGGCTGACCAATGGCGGACCCTGGCATACCTTCCTGTGCCATTACACAGATGTCATAATTATCAGTACCCACGGCACCTGATTCAGGTTCTCTGCTACATGACACCAGAGGAGCACCAGAACCTGTGGGAGGGAAACAGGAAACACAGTTTACAATGTCTACACATTACCAGTGATGCACACATGCACACATGCATACATGCACACATGCACAGGTGCACACATGCACACATGCACAGGTGCACACATGCACACGTGCACATGTGCACACGTGCACACATGCACAGGTGCACACATGCACATGTGCACACATGCACACATGCACACATGCACAGGTGCACACATGTACACATGCACACATGCACACATGCACACATGCACACATGCACACATGCACACATGTACACATGCACACATGCACACATGTACACATGCACACATGCACATGTGCACACATGTACACATGCACACATGCACAGGTGCACACATGTACACATGCACACATGCACAGTTGCACACATGCACACATGCACACGTGCACACATGCACACATGCACACGTGCACACATGCACACGTGCACACATGCACATATGCATACATGCACACAGTTTCACACAATTGTACAGTACTCAGTATGCGTGATATCAACACACAGACACAGACACACCTACATGCATACAAAGAGCACTACTAAGAGCCAAATAGTACTATTACTATCAAAACTATTACAGGAATTGTTAATACACACTCACCAGCATGGATAGGCTGCATTGCTGTTATACCAGAGGGACCTGCAGACGTGAAGAAACTAATGTCAGTGGGCACAACTATGCCATTGTTACTGAGTATGATACAGGTCAGTAGTACAACAGTCGCCTTTCACAGGTCAGCTGTTAATATTGAGGATATCACACTTGCACATTAAATACTATGGTGACAGCTACAAACCAAGGACACACCTCACACATGCATTAACTACCAGTGTAAACAACAGTCAACTATACATATGGCATATTACCTGCACGTTCACTGTCTTGCTGCTGTGTGGCTCCGGCCTCCATCATAATGCATGTCTGCTGCTGTTGGTGTTGCTGGCGGACTGGAGCTACAACACTCATGAGTAGTCCCTCCAGTCTGGTGAGTGGGGGATGTGTAGCCACCCCACCACCTGTGGCGACCTGTTGCCTGTGGATATCCGACGCACGCTGACGGACATGTCTGATTAAATCACTGCAGTGATGTCGTACCTGCTCATATGTCTTATTATGTGTGCCTATGTCATTTACCCGACGGACAAGGTCTTGCCACAGTGCAGCCCTCTCCTGCTGATTCTGGCTGGTGCGGGAAAATAGTATTGCATAATCCCGCACCAGGCTCTGGTGTATCTCCTCATCCTCAGCTGTGGAGTAAGTGGGATTCCGCGGGTGGGCCATGTACCTGAGAAAGAAAATAACCTGATATCAGCAATATATGTCAGCAGAATTTGGCACACATACTACACATGCTACTCGACTGTTATGATACAACATATCTCACATATATAGCATCTGTCTGTCTATTGGTGGATACACATGTAAATGGCCAGGTATCAGTGCTCAGCTAGCAACTGTGCAACAGTACCTGGCACACTCCATACGACATACTACCAAACCCCAGCAGTCAGAACACTGATTCAGGTCAAGAGCACCTCCTCACTCTGGGGGTTTGTATCTAGGTACTGTATGGCCTACATCATCAACTACTGTGAGCTGACCACACACTGATTGCCCTGGATATACATATCCCACCTCCACCACCAGCACAAATGACTATAGTGAATAACATTACAGATGCAAACTTTACACTTTGTAACAGTGACATGGTATCCTTTCAGTCCACTGGGCCAGTGGCAGATACAACCCACAATGCTGTCCCCTACACAATTGCTTTCTACAGACATCTCCGAGAATGCATGGATCATGCAATCCCATATATGACCAAGACACTCTCCACAAAGGGACAGCATCCTGTCTGGTGGACCCAGCCATAGACAGATTGTATTACAGAAGATGGAAGCTACTGCAAGACAGAGCATAATTCCATAAAGGGAGGGCATGTCTGAGCAGCACTAGTAAGGATCTATTTTCCATCATACAAACATCCATGGGCAACTTTGAGAGGGAAATCAAGAGGGACACTACAGATAACCAGAAGGCCTTCTTCAGTTATGTTAGCAACCTGGTCAGGATCCATCCTCTATGCCCATAGTTAGTACACAACAACAAATATTTCACTGACACCACAGATATTGGCAACATTGTGGCAGACAGGTTCAGTGCAGGTGTCACCCCGCCCTCTCCCCCAAAATAAGACATAGTTATCCCAGCTGACTGTAACCTCCCTGTCATCACAGATGTCCAGGTGAGAGCCACCCTCAGGACAGCAGAATGCACAACATGAATGGGACCTGATGGTATCCCCAGTTGCATGCTACATAAACTCTGACAGGAGCTAAACACACATATAGAAGTGCTATGTAACACTAGCTTGACTACAGGATATGTACCTGTACACTGGCGCACAGCAGCAGTGGTGCCACTCCACGAAGGAGGCACCTCAACATACCAATACAATACAACACAATACATTACATTACAATACAATACTATACAATATGCTATTGCCCCTGGGACTACAGCAGCGTACTGTTCTACTACCCTGACCATTGTGACACATGTGGTGTGATGGTACCTGCTGCTGTCACACAGTTACACAGGGTGACTCATATGGCATATTACCTATCTGACTAACATTCAACAGGGGTATGTGTGACATGTACTCATGGGGAGTCTTGCTTCTTAACACTGTGTGGTTTATTGCAGGGTATGTCTTATTTGTGGGTAGGAACTTTTACCTCCACATGTGCACTCTATTGCAGTGGCACGGACGACACACAGCAGTCATTTAGGTTGTGGATGGTGTGAGGTGTTACTATGGTTGTTGGACATCTGTCATGGGTGTGACTTACATATGTAAATCCGGGAGTGGTAACCTCTATGTGAGTAGTATATGTGTACTCTGTGGTGTTGTCAGTCACTGTGCATTGGTAATGTGTTTGAGTGCATTGTCACAGTGTTGTACATGTCACTGTGTCCTCCTCCATATCTGGAGCTGTCATGTGAGATCCATACCATGGCATCCATTATGTGGTGTGGAGGGGTACACCGACCTACATGTCCATAGCTGACACACTATGTTCGCTGACACATACCATGTGCAGGTATTCCAGGGATAGTGTGCCACTGTGAATATCATTGGGGCCACTATTATACACATTTATGACCCTGTTCACCCCTGACACATGCAGTGGTGGGCAGCCAATCACATATCTGGTGGTTACTGGTGTAGGTGATTTGTAATGTGGTATGGTACTCCGGTTTTGACACTGGTGTTCACTCCATGCCTTTGTCACCAGGCACCTGTTGCAATACATCTGTACACATGTGCCTCACTCAGAATTTATATACATCTCTCTCTCTCTCTATATATATATATATATATATATATATATATATATATATATGTATATAGATATATCTATATGTATATATATATATATATATATATATATATATATATATATATATATATGTCTGTATACATATACACATATATATATTGATGTACATATACTGCTATAGATCTCGAGGGGGCAGCACACAGAGGGGGTGAGAGTGGCAGAGGGGTGGGAGAGGTGTGTTGAAGGTCGTCATATACAGTCATACCTGTAGATAGTCAGATCAGTCTGTCTATGTATATGTATCTACATATATCTATATCTGTATGTGTGCATTACATATATATGTTTGTACAATATTCTATCTACATCTGTCTATGTATTCCTACATCTCTCTCTCTCTATGTATGTATACATATATACATGTCATATATATATATATATATATATATATATATATATATATATATATATATATATACACATACATATGTTGACATACATACGTATCCATATGATAGACAGGTATATCAACATGTTTGTCTACCATACTGTATACACACACTGACATACTGCTAAACATACATAACTGTGAAACCTACTTTGTACATGGCACTACAACCTACAATCAACCAACATTGATATGTGCACATAGATGCTCTCACATACAAATGTATGTACAGCCTTCACTGATAGTTGCTGTATGTCCCCTGCCCTTTACACATCTTCATATATATATGGATACAGACCAATGACACATATGGAGGGTTCACAGTATGTAGACCTTTATAGTATTACTTTACATTACCTGTGTTTGTCACAGCTGCTTGTGTTGCCATCTGGTTCTCTGTCCTGCTGCTCCACTTCCCAGTTGTCAGCTTTCAGGGGGCTGTTGCTGAAGAATTAGTTTGTGTCTGCTTAATTGCAATTTTCTCTGTCTCTGTCTCTGTCTGTCTCTCTCTCTCTCTCTCTCTGTCTGTCTGTCTCTCACGTCCTTCTCAGGGTGCAATGAAAGTATTGCATGTGTGGACTGGGAGTACAGCATACTTTTGTAGGTATCTGCATATGCCCATGTGATGGCCTCTGCACCAGTTGTTAGCCAGCATTTGCTAATTGCATGCAGCCAGTTGTGTACTGATTGCAGTTCTCACTGTGATTTTAGAACAGTGCTATAAAAAGGTATGTGAGATAGGCGTAGCCCTTTCAGATTTTAAGGGCAGGGACCATGCTGTTATGCTGTGGACAATGTTCTGTGAGTGTAAAGGTTGGTATCTCTCTCATATTTCCAGGTGTGTTGTAGATTAACATTCCTCCATTCATTTCTCCAGTTTCCTGTATAACTGTGTATGTACACTGACACCTACAACTACTACTACTGTTAATGTGTGTGTGTGTGCTTTCCTTTCACTTTTGCTTGCACTTTGTTGCTAAGGCTTCAATATTTGCCCTTTACAGTCACTACTTGTATGCCTGCTAGGTGTCCTGACTGTAGTGTGCTGCTGTAGCTTTCCTATTTTCCATGTACATTCACACTTTGGAATGCTTGCTATATCTGCTAGGGTGTTACAGCATGCAGTGTGGTCTGGCCATGGTGTGGGCCTTGACATCTATTAGGGTATTTGAGTATGCTGCTGAGCAGGCCCCAGAGACTTTCAGGTTCATCTGTTATCTGCCTCATGGAATGGTACATATCAGTGGGGTACACCCATTAAAATGTCTGGTATGCTGCAGCTGTGACTGTGGGTTAGCATGAGCATATGTATTACTACACTTTTCTGCCATGCAAGTGGTGAATACTTTCAGGACTCCATAGTTACCATTGCATGTGTTACACCTTTCTGCCTACTGTTTGTACATTTCACATGGAGTCTGTGGGGCATCCCTGTAAGTCATTCACTGTTGCTATGTCTAGGCTCTTAACTATTCAAATATGGTGGTGTCAGACCCGTCATGTGTACAGATATTTGCAGGTTGTCCACATTTCTGCCTCATATTTTGGTCAATATCTCATGCACACCTTTTTCTGGGAAATCACTCTGGGCTCAAGTCAAAATATGGTGACAAACATTCAAGTTTCAGACTTCATACCCTTCCAAACATCCCACAAAATGCAGACCCTGTTACTCTCTGAACTGTCTGCATTTGTTGTAACATTATTTGAAAAAGTGTCCCTGGTTTTGGGCATTTGCTCCACATATTTTATTACTTGGTCCAGATGTGTTCCTGTAAGAGGTTGTGGGGTATGGGCAGTGATTATCCTGCTGTGAGTATGTGTGTGGCTTGCAAGGTGCTATAGTGACATTATTACCTACTAGCTACCAACTAGCATGGCTGTTTCTGTTCACACACTACTAATATGGAAATCCACTAGTTTTGATAGTAATTCTAAATGGCATGCTTTGTGTACTACACATCTATATTCCCTTTACATTCATTCCTACTATTACATGATATATTTATTTTAGCACAATGTTCTTGTATAAGATTCATGGCTTAGTGGTAAGTCATGCAGACTACTGTTTCCAAGGTCCTGGGTTCGGGACTGCCAGTGGGATTTTATTTTGCTTCTGAACTGACTACAAGACCTGTCAATCAAAGTGACTAAGGCACTTTTAAGCAGTTGTAACCGGGTTAGCGCTGGTTTGCGTGGAGCTCACACATGTGTACTGGCGTTTAGCTCCGCGCACACAAGCGCACACCTGCTTACAACCGCTTAAATGTGCTTACTCTTGCGCACACCCGAGCTATTTTCTTTGAAAGAAAAGAAAATGGGGAGACAGGAAAGTGGTGTAAAAGGGGTCACAAAGAGGGTAAGACAGTAGGGAAACAAGCTTGGGATGTGCAGGAGGGATGTAGGTAAGGCCCATAGCTGCCCATTTCTTCATCAGCAACAGCTGTGCATATGTATGTAATTTGGTGTGACATTTGAAACCTTCCACCCCTGAGAGAGGTGTCAGGACAACAATAATACTTGTTATACAGCCAATTGTAATTGACAGGTTCCATGTCCAGCAGACATGTGTGCGGAATGGGCAGCTATGTATGGGGCGTAATTTTTTTGTGGGTACAGATTGCCCTTTTTTTTTTTTTTCAGGTGAGAGTGGTATGTCAGGTGAAGGAAGTCGGTACAGCTGGGGAGGTAGGTTGGGTAGGTAAACAGACAAGACAAACAAGACACATACAGGGGCGGTGTATGACATGTGTGGGGGGGTTACACAATTGATGGGGACGGAGGTTTGGATATCCAGAGCCCATGAGCCCACAGATGGCAACAGTGGAACTGATATCCCCACCCATAGGCAGTTGCCACTGTTCCTTCACTGCCCAGGACGGGGCTGTGCTGGGGACTGTGTAGGCAGGGCAACAGGCATGCCCGTTAGTTGCGCCACCCGTGCCTCGAGCTGGCGTAGGGGCTCGAGAACAGAGTCCCGAATCTCCCTACGCACCACAGTCCGGACGCTACGGAGGGTGAGTGGTGGTTCTCCTCCGGCCACACTTGCAGAGGGGGGCAAGCCCCATCCCCTGCAGCGCTTCCACCCGCAGGTGGCACAGGGCCACCGGAGGAGGGTCCGGACTCGGCACTAGTGCCAGGTGCACTCGCCAGCTGAGGTGGGAGAGGTGGGTCCGCTGGAACCCGCCTTCCCTGTCGTCCTATGTTTTGCATTATGTCATGACAGTTTGGGTTAGTGACATATAATACCATTCACAATTAGTTGTAACAGCATGCATTAGTATTCCCATTAACCAAACACCCAGATATTCACACCATTGAACAGCGTGCATAACACATGCATAATTTGAACAGAAATACACAGTCCAACAACATGCAGTGTTAATTGATGGCAACAGGCCATCAGGTGTGGATGTATGAACAGGGCAGATGCATCAACAGACATGCAAATATATATGACCCAACAGGACAAACGTCCAGGGGTGTTAATTGTGATTGCACATACCATTTTCACGTGGAATGGGTTATATGTGGTTATAGGGTGGGGTAAAGAAAGTAATATTAACACCTTCGAATAACAATACATATGCTGTACATTTCTAATAGCTAGTTATATACACACTACTGTTCTGACTACAGTTTCCTATATGATAACTATTTCAACTTGGTGATAGGACTGTTACTGCAAAATCAATATACATTTTATGGTTCTTCATACACATTCATATCTAGCTTTGTTCAGCTACATCATCCTGCTACATTTGCTTTATATAGCTGTAGACAAGTGTGGATGTTTGGTATATCAGACAATCATCCTATCTGCATATTGCAGACTGAGAGCAACATATCCAGATTTTGGGATACACATTGCAGATGCAGCAACGCTTTGAACAGATTTAGCTGTTTGGTTTTGAATCTCACATGCATTTCATTCTGTCTTGACTGCAGTATACTTTATTCAGGGGTTATTACTACTGTATTGCTGGATTCATGACACTTTCTCACACTCTCTCACTTGCTTTCATTTTACTATTCAGGATGGTAATTACTTCTAGGCTTTATTGACATGTTTTACCTGTAGTTATTACAATCCTTTCCAGCAGTCTCACTTTTGTCATGTTTCAGTATTTCCACAGGGATATATTTCACACATGTGATTTCATCATCTTCTGCAGCTATACTTTTCAGCCTGCTGCAGGTTGTGTACTATTTTCTTACAGGTAGGGCATTTTTATTTCAGAATATATGTCAGACAGTTTCATTTTTCGGTTTAACTTACAGGCTGCAACACACTTTTGTAATCAAGCAATACTTGCATACACTTTCACACTGTTACTTGCAGATTTTATTCCTTACTGACTACACTGCACTCTTTTGCTGACTGTCATACTTTTATATTTCTTTACAGTTACTGGTAGTAGATTACTGACTTGCCTGGTGGCGCAACCGCACCAGCCTATCGCCATAGGCTCTGCGGTTCGCAGAACGGACACCTGCAGCTGTAATATAAATGAAGTAATATTGGAATACACATCTCCATAATATCAGCTAGTTTAATTTCTTACATACATAATTAAATGTTACTTACTCAGTAGTGGGGCGTTGGGTGTTTGCCGGGCCTCCTGGATCCAAAGGTTCAGTTGGTCCAGCTTGCATCTCTTCAGGTCCGCATGGTGGTGACGGACCTGCTCACCAGTCCTTGGAATCCCTGTGGCACTGGTGAGATCATGAGCCAACCGGTCCCACGCCTCGGCCCTGTATGCTCCCCAGAGGACCAGGCCCTGCATGAGTTGGGCCTCATGATTATGGACTAGGAGCCAGACCATGTACCTGGTCTCCTCAACACCCCACTTCTGTGCTCGAAAGCAACTACCCTCTCCTACTCCTGTCATTCTGCCTGCAGGTCAGTTCTACAATCGTTTATGCTGTGTATTCCCGCCTATGGGGCTTATATAGTCTGTTTTTCCCGCACATATCTATGATTGGCCATTTTGGAATTGTATCAACTTCAGTAAACCTGCATTGTCATGCTCCAGTTTGTATTCATTCCTATATATTAGCTATTATTGCATTTCTAGGTACTGCTGTCATGGCTTAGTGGTTCTGTACCTTGACTATGGTGTATAGTATCCTGGGTTCGAACCTGGCCACTGCTTTTTATTTTTCATGACTGTCTAGACATGCTGATGGGTGTGTCTGTGTAAAGGCAGTTTTGATACGGCTTGCTCAATGTTGCCCGTCGGTTAACTTGTTTGCGCGATGCGCAGCTCCGCGCAAATGGGGTACGCTGCTTTAAGCCTCATTTGGCTATCGGCATGCATATTACGCTCAGCTCAGTTAGGGGCACATAAATTTAGCATGTTAGACCACTGCTCAGCTACGGGCATTCATTTTGCACCAGATAAACCACTGCTCATCTACGGGCAGATGCACTCACTCTGTTAAACTGTAGCTCAGCTATGAGCACATCTGGCATTTTTTATTCTTTTGTTACCTCACATTTCTTCAATATAAATGGGCTATTTCATTACATTTTACATAAATTGTGGTTTTATGTGTACATATTTGTCAGGGACTTGTTCCTGCTTATTTTGCAAAAAAAAAAAAAATTGGTGTTGTGGGGGCTCGAACCATGAATGCCTGCTCTTCAGCCAACATCTTTACCGCTACGCTATTGCTTCCTGGCTTATTTTGCATATTTAGTTCTTATATGCTTTCCCACTGACTGCTAACTGTAGCTGCGCGACGGGCACACCCGCACAAACGAGCGCACTCACGGTTAAACATCTTTACAATTTAAAAAAATATATAACATGTTCATTTATATATTTTATGTTCATAGTCTGTGGGGGCATGTGTTGTGTTGTGTTTATTCACATTTCAGTGGACTCTGTTGTGGGTGTTTACTTTGGGCACTTTTACACTTCTAGGGGATGTCCGCTTGCAGGGCTCGGCCTACGGACACGCCCCCTACTGTCTTACACGGACCGTGTTAGACTTAGGTGTGATTCAGCATGCTCTCATGAATATGCAAAGCATGCTGACATCACTCCGTTTAACTGCAGCATCCGTGTAAGAGTTATAACTCTTACACGGAGGCTTCGTGAATCCTTGCCAATATCTCAGCTAGAATTGCCTGTTACTGGAGGTCCTTTGCATTCCTGCACTGTGCCATTTATGTGGTGTATGTTGCTGTTACATCATGTGTATGTATATGCATTATGTATATATCTATCTATATATATATATATATATATATATATATAGAGAGAGAGAGAGATACACACGCACACACACACACATTTATATATAGTCATAACCTTTGTATTGTCAAAATACACAACCCTGTTTTTTTTTCTAATAATTACGTGCCTAATGTATGCCAAAGAATGTGGAGGAATGCTATTTCCATAGCTGATCATTTGGTAACTGTTTCCAAACATGGTGAATACTGGGTTTCTGAGCACTTCCCATCATCTAGTTACCTGTCTGAAAGTTTATGCTAGATAAAAATTGAACTTCAAACAATTCAAAAGCTAATTAAAACTACACAAATTGCATTAAAATAGATGAATGTGCAGTTATATTGTTAGAAACTAGATTATACTTCATTCACTTTTTTAATTCAAACCATTGTTATTGTTGTGTGATGTACTTTACCTCTTGAATATTGATGCACCTGATTTCCTTCTTCTTTTCAGTAGTGCAGTACAATAGATGTATGAGTTCTTTTCTATATTTAGATAGCTATCTTGTTAAAATAATTGCTGCTAAATAATACTGAATATTGCTCTGATTTAAAAATATTGAATTACATAGTATGTCTTAAAATTAGTTATCATTTGTCAGAGTACATCTATGCTGTCAGATTCTGAATGAAATTTCATTCAGTTTTTGTTTCCTCCCACCCTTTGTGTGCTTAATTTGCAGTGTGCTTCAGTGGGTAGTGATTTGCAGCATGCCACACTTGTAAAGAGGTGTTAGATTTTAAAAGAGTTTAATTTTATAGAAACATTTATCATATTATTTCATATGTAATATTTTGTACAATATGCTTTTAAGTATATTTCACTCAGTAGGACACCTAATGGTTTTAACTTCTAAGGTTCAGACTAACTAGGATCCCTTAAGGGAGCTGTACTCACCATCCCCTCTCATTAGTGCCCTTTGTCTGCTATCTGTGTTTGCCTGTACAGTGGTTATTCACCTAAAGAAATTAATCAACAAGACTGTCAATATGCAGAGTTAGTGTAGGTGATGATGCAGAATACTTGCCTTTGCCATGCAAGGTGTCTTTCTCTCTGTGGATTACATGTTAGAATTTAAAGTTGCTTTTAGACATTTTTTAATGTTGGATAACGTTTCATTGTCTCTGTCTTCAGACTAGTAATTTGGGTAATTTGGATCTCTCTGTGAATAGTAAACTGGCTACTCTTTTTTTCCTATCTGCAATGATAACATACAGTCTGATCTAATATCAAGTGGACACTGGTAAATTTTCGTCTGTGTACATGCTTGCATGCATGCCTCTGTCTATCTGTCTGTGATCATGCATCTAAGATATATATATATATATATATATATATATATATATATATATATATATATATATAAGTGTGTGTGTGACAACCCACCACTGTAACCAGTAATCAAGGAGCCTCAATCCTCACCACTGGCAACAGTGGGGAATGTTCATTGGGAGGATATACAATATTTTCAGATGCAGCTCTCTGCATCAAGTGCAATTTCCCTTAAGAGCACACAGAGACCACAGTCAGTCTGGGACTGGTTTGTCACTCTTCCTCCAGATCCTCAGTAAGACTCCCCACTGGCACAGCTGTAGAGTTCAGTCCTTAGCCAGGGTTCCAAGCCAAGTCCTCCAACACTCTCTCTGTCCAACCAGTGCTTTGTGTACCTGCCCAAGTAGCTGACGCATGCACTCTTGGAGATTTGTTTTACACACACACACACACACACACACACACACACACACACACACACACACACACACACACACACACACAATTGTGTTGTATTTTCAATGACTTATGTAACATTCTAGAGGTAACCCTGGTATCTATTGGATATGCAGAGGACTACAACACTGTGAGCGACTGCAGAGGGTACAGGGTTTGAATTAACTGCCTTTATGGAGCACAATATAGAGTATTCATAGTGTTAATGTAATCCCCCCACCATATGTTTTTGTGTTGCACAACTTAATTCTGCCTGCTTAAGTGCCTATAAGGCATGATGTAAAAGCATTATCCCTCATATCTAGTGTTCCTTATGCCCAAAAATTTCATGCTGCATAACATTATTCTGAATGTTTAAATGCCTTTAAAGTATGTCATAAAAAAGAAGGCCTAAATGTCGAACCTCTGATGTTGGGAACTGAAAACATCAAGCACACAAAAAACATCTTTTTTGAAGCCCCTATGAGAGGGTTGTGCCACCCACACCACCTGACAATTATATACAGCAAAAACATTCACATTCCCCTCTCACTATCACGCTATCACTATTCTAACCAGGTGTCTGGAGCCAATGCAAAGATTATATCTCAAAATATCATCTCTTTCATAAACAGCATGGGTTCTGCTCCAGTAGGGTCTCTTCCACAGTCATTTGGACACTCACACATGATATTCTTATGTCAGTTGATAAAGGCATGTTATCTGCAACCATTTTTATAGATCTCACCAGAGCATTCAACATAATCAACCACTCCTCCCTCCTACTCAACCTGACTGAACTAGGCATCAGCTCTGATGCTATTCCCTGGTTCCAGAGCTATCTTACAGACAGATTGATAGGCAGGCAGGTATTTTACAGTTAATTATAACTCCTGTAACTTTCACACATGCTCTCTACTCAAAGGAATTCCGCAAGACTCAATCCTCACCCCTCTGCTATTTTCTATATATGTATGTATGTATTTATAAAAAATATATATGCATATATGTTCATAGGTATGTATTATGCTAGTTGCCTTTGTAAGCCATTTTAAGCCTAGCCAATCAACCTTTTTGTGCATGAAATAACTTATTCCACTTGGTTATTGATTGACCTTACCCATACCATGCATAGCTGTCAACCTTCCTTCTCCAAAATGAGGAACACTGCCTCTCATAATGTGGAACAAATAAGCAAAATGTGGAACACCTACTAAGAGCTAACTAAGAACTTCAACTAGGAAGCTCACATGATAGTTAAAATGTGCTATTTTATACTTAAAAAAGTTTTTTTGATGAATTAATATGGGTCAGTACTATTTACCATGGATATGAATTAACAAAAAATCTTAACATTGACTGTGTAATATACCTCTTTAATGTGGACCTTCGAGGAACATGGGCTTTTTAAGATCCAAAATAAGGAACGTTCATCATAATGAGGTACATTTGAGAGGTATGATCCCATGGTCAATAATTACATTTTACCCATGATAAGAATAACTGTGATTATACCAAGGATAATTTGAGGGGATCCATGCATGGGATAAATCATTTAGGAGCTGCATTGCTCCATGTACAGGTACAGGGGACAGTCATGGGATAAATTTTCTGTTTCCCATCCATATATCTAAGTTGCTCTTGAAAATGGGCAGGGATGAACTTTGTTTTATATGGCTGGAGAATCTGTTCCACAGCAGAGGAATCCACAATGAAATACATTTGTCCCTCCAACCTGTTCAGAAGATGTTGCAGAAGAGGTTTAGATCCCTAGACTGAGTGTTTCTGATGCCATTTGACCTGCTGATGTGCAGTAAATCCATCAGTTATGGGTTAGAGTATACCTTGTATGCTAGGCACAGGTCACCTCTTAGCAGTCTGTAGGATATAGTGACAGGGCTTTGAGTTGACCCATGTAGGACATGTTGTTTAGGCCTTGTATATTTTCAGAAAGGTACCTCTGTGGGCATTCCAGTTTCTGAATGTGTCTGGACAGATACATGCCAAAGAGGGAATTATATTCAATGAGTGGCCTAATGAGGGCTGAATAATTGGAGGGGGGGGGGTAAATGACATCCCTAGATCTAGACACAATCACTTTGTTTATAAGCTGTGCAATATACAAGATATTCTTACAACAATAGACACATGTTGGTCAAAAGATAGGTCACTTTCCTCATAAGTTCCCAAATTCAGAGCAACTGGGTCATTTCTTAGGGTCGTGTTGTCAATGTGGTAGTTCCCTGGGGTAGATGGCTTCCCAAAGTTACAGTATTGCATTTTTTTTTTTCATTTCATTTAAGACCATGATTTTGACACCAGTTATTTATTTGGGACTAAACTTCATGCAGGATGGCTAAGTCATTTATTGATTCAATGACTGCTCCTGCAGACTTAGTCAGAGCCGTTTGGTACTGACTTTTACTTCAGAAAAGGAACAGTAGAAATCCCAGCACATAACACTGGAGTAATGCGCTGGTGACTGGTCTATTTGTGGAGGTAACTTCCCATATTTTATCTGGATCCTATCAATGCACCAGTTGCAAATCCAGAGGGTGACATAGGAGTTTATTCCCAGTTTATTCAGCCTTTCTATTATGTCTGAGTAGGGAATTGTGTCAAGATCATTGGCTAGGTCATGGTATATAGTGTGCACCATTCTGACTTCATCCATTGCTTTGGTGACCTTTTTAAAAAAATCCACCAGGTTGAGTAAGCATGATCTGCCCTTGAGAAATCCAAGATGAGACATGTCCAGTGTTTGGAAGTTCCCTATATCCTGACTGACTAATTCCATGAGAAGTCTTTCCATGGCTTTGCATATAAGGCTGATCAGATGTATGGCTCTGCAACTGCCTGGGTCTGTGGAAATTCCTCCCTTATGCAGGGGAATGACTGTAGCTGTTCTCCATTCGCTTGGTACAAAACCTGTACGGAGGCTGAGTTTGAACAGTGTTGTTAGTGATGTGGCTAAATCGTGCTTCATACAATTTAAGATGCATCCAGCGATATTGTCAGGACCCATCAATGGAGTATTTTTACCTTTTGACAGCACTTTTAGGACTTAGTCTTGTGTAATATCTGGAGGTGAGCCAGTTTCAGCTATATCTTGAGGGACAGATGGAAGGGAGAGAGAGGTAATGTTATAGCTAAATTCATCAGCCAGTAGGTTAGCTGTATCTTTAGCCTCAGTGTAGGTAACATCATTCACAATTAGTGCAGTGCATTGCTGTGTTGTGCTTTTGAGATTACAAACATAACTAAAAAATGTACTGCGATGGCCTTTGGGTTAGGTAGCTATTTTAGCCTCAAACTTGGCTTTGGTGGATTTTATTAAGCTCGTGAGTTACTTGTTTATTTCAGTGACAAGAACTCTAACATTCTGGGAATTACTCTTCTTACTTTTTGTCAAAATTCCTTTAATTTTAGTATAAAGCGTGTTGATATTATGGTTAAAACATGTGGGTTTGTTTCTGGGGTTTGCCCTGCACTTGTTCCTACCGAGTAAAGCTGTACTGGTATAATATGGTGGTGTATATTTCTGCATATTCAGTGGAGTTAATTGAGTTTAGTGGAGATTTGAACCTTACCAGTGTATCACGTAGTAGTAGGTAGCTTGAAGAAATTTCTAAATGCACCTTAACTGGAAGGGATATCTGGTTTCAGTTTTATTTTGAAGGACACTGCATTATGGTCAGACCTCACAAGTGATGAAGATATAAAAGGGATGGTACAAGATGCTCCCATATTATTAAGGACAAGATCCAACATGTTATTCCCCCTGGCGGTTACTCTAACGAATTGTTCCAGGGCATTTGCATTGACAAAGTCAAGGAATCTCTGTGCTTGTGCACTGGTGATGGTGTAGGTTTCCCAGCCTATTGTTGATAGTTTAGATCACCTAAGAAATGGTATTGGGTTTAATACTGAGAGATTTGAGTTCCTGTAGATAGGCATTGTGACTTTCTTTTATCTTAGATGGAGTTCTATAGCTATTTAATATATGGTATGGGACCTTTCTGCTGGTTATTTGGATATGAAAAAACTCTAATGCATCATGCTGCTTTACCAGCCTTGATGTGAGACTCTTCTGAATGTAGACGGATACACATCCACCTTTTTTCCCTTCCTGCACAATAGCTGGTGTAAACATGTGAAAAGCATTATAGCCCTGCACAGTCAGAGTGCTCCCCACTATTTTTAACCAGGTGTTAGTCAATTCACAGACGTCAATGTCTTTCAGTATGAGAAGGGTTTGTAGGGAGTGAAGTTTCTTGTTTAGGCTCCTAGCATTGATCAGTAACACCTTCATATTTTTCTTTTCTTTTTTTTTTTTTTTTGCATTATGTTGTTAGGTTAACCAGCTTAGCATTGCATGAAAAAGGCACTATCGGAGTGGACAATCTCTTTGCCAATAATGAAAATCTTAGAGGATACAGATGCAGGATATCTTTGGCAAAGCAGCATGGACTGTTGAAAATATCCTCACAGACTGACATATACTGGACCCACTTTGAATTATACCAAAGCTAAGCCAATTATTGAAGTCAATTATTTTTTGCTCATATTGGGTCACCATCCTTGGAGAAGGTAGAATGCTGCTAAATGCTAGGCTCATGCCTGACTTGGCCACATAGTCTGAGAGCCCCATCATGTCTCTCTTCATGTAATCAGGGAATGTACACTTCATGTAACTGGCGCCAGCATAAACTATGACAGAGTCATTCTGTAATTGTTGTTCAAGGATGCGAGTGCATGTGTGATCTGATGGACACCAGACAAGCAACTAACCATCACTCTTTCCTTGCTCAGCCTGGTAAGAGGCACATCTGTATGTCTTACAATGGAGCCATCTATAACAAGAATATTTGGTTGGGTTGATGTCTACTTTATGGGCTCAGCATCTGTGACTTTGGGAATGGGACTCCTTGTGCTATGAGAGGAAGAAGACTTAATATGATGACTGTGTTTTGTGCCTGTGTTGTGTTTTGGAGGGCTTTGAGGTTTAGGCAAGTTAATCTTTACAACATCAGCATATGATGGTTTATGCGTATTGTGGTGGCCTTGAAGAGGTGTGATGTGTGGTGTACTGCTGAAAATGTTGGTGTCTGAGTTTACTGTGTATAATATATTTGCTTCCAGTGATAATATATATGTACATCTCTCACACACTATGTTATGCTGTTTGAGTAATAGATGATCATTAACGTGAGACAGTTCTTACACTGTCTCATGATACCCATCTCAATCAGGCTGGCTAGAGAAGTTGTGGGGAAGTGCTGGTCAATGTTACCAGTAGGAATCACTCTGGGGGAAGGGGTAACTACAACTGCTTGGAATTCAGTTTTAAAATAATGTTTGGGTGGATTTGCCACAGAGTGTTTAAATTTCAATGCAAAACAACTAGCCTGGAAACCTTCTGCCACCAGCAAGAATCAGTAAACTAATTATATTAAAAACTCACTAATTTAATACTAAAATTAGTGCAAGCAGTACCAGTACACTCAATATTAATCAATTTTATCAAAGGTCTTTTAGACTGGAGAGTAGTTTAAGGGTAGGGACTTTGCAAAATGATGCCTCACAGCAAATAAACAGGGAGAGGAAAGGAATAATGTTGTCAAATTATTATGGGGGGTAGGCAACAGCAGATGCACTGGGTTTAAGAACACAACTAAAATGAGATGGGTGGGAAGAAAAAATATTAGAGCCTTAGATGTGAGCTGACTGGCCTTGAACTGCCCAATGCAACAACAAGTTCTGAACTAGCCTGACATACCCTCAGTACACAAGAAGGAAACCAGGGCTTAATAACAGTTAGACCACTTAAAACAGCAAAAAATCAGTGCAAGTATATATTGGAATCAATTATATAGGCTTACAGACTTCAGGTAAAGCAGAAACAGACTGTCAAAATTAATTTAAAATCAGATCAACAAATGAAAATATGCATCCGTCTTTTTTCCGTCTTGAAAAAATATTACAGTGCAACAGTAATTTAAAAAAATCACAGAAAACAGCAACTTTGGAATTCAGATACCCTTAGATCTGAGCTGACTGTCTTGGAAGTGCACAATGCAAAGACAAACCTTGAACTAGCCTATACACTCAGTACACCAGAATGAAACCAGGGCTTAACATAGCACTAAAAACAGCAAATAGCTGTACAACTATGTACTGGAATCTATAATATAGGCTCAAAGACTTTAGATAAAGCAGATACAGACTGTTAAAATTAATTTAAAATTAGATCAAGAAATGAAAAGACTTATCTGTCTTTTTCTGTTTTGCAGAATTTTTTTGTATGAGTGTTTAATGGAATAATTATGTATTTTTCACAGGTTCACAGATTATAACTAGGCTAACTGCCCTTCTGGGCCATTAAGATTACTATCATTATTACTATTTATATATATATATATATATATATATATATATATATATATATATATATATATATATATATATATATATATAAGCTTCCATTTGATCTATCCTACCTTCCTTTTCTTTTGTACACTGATGACATAGTCCTTTACCATTCTAACCACTCATTAGCTAGATTATAGCATGACCCACAATCTGATTTCCTCTGCTTCAGTGAATGATCAAGAATAAAAATATCATTCTTAACACATCAAAAACAATGCTGTTTGGCACTTTTCAGAAGCTCAGCAAATCAACTAATACTATGACAATCTATGGCTACAACAAAACTCCCTTGGAACAACTGTCCTCCTTCAACTAGTCTGTTCTCTGGTTAGACCCCTTACTCAATAACAACTGACACTGAAAAAATATATGTTTTGGGCAGAAAAATATACTCTTCTCACATACCCAAACAAAAATGCAACAGGGAAAGGAATCTTACTTCGTCAACTCAAATTCTGTCTCCCTCATCTGCCAAAAACTTCACTACCATTCAAACACGAGAAAATAAAATTTGTGGATTTATCACTCATTCCCCAAGAAAGGAATACCACTGTATAACTCTAGAAAAAGGAAAGTGTCTCCCAGTTAAGCACATAGTAGACCTACTATTAAGCTCACATCTCTTAAAGTTTCTGCATCAACATGTTTTCTCTCTCTCTCTCTCCCAATTTACCTTTAAACTAATTAGACAAGTCCCTACATACAACCTCATAAACCTGAGTTATAATGACCATTTAACACAAATCATGCTTTCCAAATCTCATGTCTCTGACCATACAATCTCAGTTCTCAGTCCCAAACTATGGGAGTCCATCCCAGCTGAACTTAAAGACACTTCATCTTACAGAATTTTTATGGACTGCTAAAATCTCATCTACTTAATCAAGCTAAGTGTTCCTGCAACCCAACAGGCCACATAACCTAAATAAGCTAATACATTTCCTTTACCCTAACTGCCTTGCTAGTCTCCATTGCTTAAATACTCACACCTCAGACTTCTATATACCAAGCTTGAATATATTTTGCTCTCTCTTCCTAAATGTAAAGCAAGCTTTGCAGTAATATGTATATTGATAGCAGTATAACTTTATCTTCTCACTTTACTGGTTTGTGTACTTTTGTATTCTTAGCCTCACACAGTATTTGTATTTTATTCACTCTCACTTCATATTTTTGTTATTTTATGTACACTATATGAGTAGTCATATTATCGATCCTGGGATGAGACTGAAATTGGTCAGAACTAACAAATTCAATAAATAAATAAACTGCATGAAAATCAGTGGTGGAAAGATAGGTAGTGTTGGATGTCTAAACAAAGTGATATGAACTTGCTGAAAGGTTGTTTAAATGATATGCACAGTGAAGGTTTTAAAATGCTGAACGTTTGCTTAAAAAGATGTGCCTAGTGAAGGTATTAAACTGCTGAAAGAAATGAATTAGAAAAATGTCACTGCAGAATGAAGGAAATTGTTGAAGCTGGGTATATGCAAGTAGGATATTGCAAAGTTGTGTTGAATTATTGAATTACTAAAACTAGCTTGGTGCATTTCAAAAAAGTAGTAAAAGCCAATCGATGTGAAATATTGTGGTTTTAGATTATTTATGTGTTGGGAAAGCTGCTAGAAATTTCCCACCACAAGAAAGTACATCAGTAACTGATATAAAGATGTTGAAAGAATTATGGCAATACAAAGCAGTGTTCAGAAATAATGATGGAAAAATGTGCTGAGGAAAATCATCTCTTGCTGAGAAAATAAGTCAGATCTAAAGTATGTACACTGGAAAAGGGTTACTGTACTCTGTGTTCTAAACTAAACAGTGTACAAATGTTAATTGTTTAAAAGTGAGAGGTCCAGTGATATGGTGCTTCTAAAATAGTTCAAAAGTACTGGTGCACAAACATAAACTCAGTAATATTTCAACACTGCTCTATTTCCCCTTTGACTACATGAGAAACAGAATATTTTCACTAGTTAACTAACAACACATGTCTACTGGGGGTAACTGCATTGTAGGTTTATAGCATAGTGGAATATTAACAAGCTGATAATTTCATAAGTGGTATGTTGCAACAGTGAGAAAGGAATTCTTCTTACATGAGCCAAGCATCATTTTTATTTATGAATTGTCCTGTGTTTAAAGCCAGATAAAATCATTGTATGCTAAGTGCTTTCTGAAGAGCACTGTATTCATTCTAGAATACATTGTTTTAGTACAAACTGTATTCAGCAAAAAGGTGTGTGTGTGTGTGTGTGTGTGTGTGTGTGTGTGTGTGTAACATGAGCTTCTTGACAAATAAAAGTAAAAGAAAGAACCTTGTTTTGTGTAGAAATAAGCATTCAAAAGTAGTGAAACTTTATGCAGCACTGAATTTTAGTATGTGCTGACTGGACCTGCTTCTCCCTAAAGAAAAGTAGTAAAAATCATTGGCAAAGTGTAATTGAAAAGTACATTTTAATAAGTAGTGGATTGCCAGTACTGAGGGAATGTTTTACTTGCAAGGAAAATTTGCCCAGTGCCCATCCACAGACTTACTCTATCAATAAAAAGACAGTCTTTGTGGAAGTTAAAGGATTGCTTGGAAAAGAAAATCATATCATCTGTTGACATTACACCCAGAGACTTGCTATAGAAAAGGAGTGTGGGATAAAATTGAAGTTCCCATTGCACATTTAAAAATTATATGTGTAATCCTCTGAATAGCAAGAATTAAAGTATGATTACCAGGAAATAAATACTAACTCTGAAATTTCTTGATGTATTCATTCTTTTCAAAGGTACAGCAATTTCAAAATTTGACTTGAACCTCAGCACTGAAATAAATAGGACATGCTGGAGGGACAGATTCATAACCCAGAGGCTCCCTTCACTCTGGAATAAAATCCCAGTCCAGGTTAAGCAGAGTCCCTCATTGACTCTCTTCAAGAGGAATCTTGATGAGTGGATGGGAGATCGTAGGTTTACCCTGGGTATCACTTCTGTGTCACTGTTAGACAGAGGCACAGTATACTAACCTCGAAAAAGGGCATAGCAAAATAAATTTAAAATGGGTGGCGAAAGCCAAACACATTCTGGCTAGGCTTATAAATGCCCTAGGGCAGATAGCCTAGTATGAACCTATGAACCTATAAGTAGCAGTGCTGTGGGAGTACAGCCACCATATCAGAGGTATAGTGGAGCCTGACCCCTACAAAATATGCTTTTTAGTGGTAAAAGTGAGTTTCATACCAATCTGAGAATCACACTTACTTTTAAGAGTTTTGTGACTCACATTGAGGAGTCTCAAAATTCCATTGTAGCACTGTAAAACTGCTTGACAAAAACACTGGTGGCATTTGATGAAACTAAGGGTCTGCCTCTAAAAGTGGAACTCTGTAGCATTGAAATCCTGAGTGCAAATTGCCTCTATTGAAAACTGTAAGACAAGTAATAAGCAAAACAATGAATGCGATATCATCATAGAAGGTAAACAGATGTTAAACTATGTTGAGTTACAACAACATGCACTAACAAAATGAACTAATATGAGTCATCTAAGGTCTGGTTATAAACAGTGCTGTCATGTAACATCATGAAAATGCTTTGTATAGGCAGGAGAAATTGTCTGTTTTGCAGTCCAGTGATTCAACTATGTAAACTGAAATTTTATTTGCAAGCAATGACTCTGGCACTAAAGGGTGTAAGAGAGATATAAATAAATAATGTTGAAGAGCAGAACTTGGGATTTAATTCAGAGAGTGCAGTTAAGAAAGAAGAGCTAATAGATAAGGCAATGGAGATCATTTCAGGAAATCTCCTTATGCAATAAAGAGGTAGCTAAGAAGACAGGAAAGTAAATGATGCATTCCCCATGATGTTGCATTACTGTGCAAGACAAAGTCAGTGCATTAACTGAGAATCTAAAAACACTAAGATAGTCACAAGCACTCTCTTTAAAAAAATCAACATCAGTATTGCAATAGATGGTTTTGGAAAATGAAAATAAAAATGACAAGAGTTTTACAAGGTTGCTGACTGACCTTGCTCAGCAAGAGAGATGGCAAAGTAAAACAAATAAATTGCTAATTTATCAAAAAGCCCCTCTGAACTTTTTGTGGATGCTAGAACAGTTCATCAAAAATTAAATCTGAAAGAATTTACTCAAGTAACATCACAGGTCAAAAGGAAAAAGAGCAATTTGACCTGGTCGTGGAATGGCAAAACTGAGAACAAGTATTACCAAACTCCCATGTGACTATGGACATATGGTAGACAACACAGCTTATAAACCCCCTTGCACAACAGGAGTAGTTATATGACAATAATTCAGCTGTTCACTTAATAAGCTTCAGTAGGTACCATTAAAGGATCACACAAAACTATTCTAACTAACTTCACCTACTAAATGTACAAGCAGGTGTCATGGAACTAAATTCATGTCCACTCATTGCATTTCTAAATGGTATCAGCAATTTAAACTCTTATTTCTCCAGACATGCTCACAATCTCACACTACAGTCAAAAGCACTATTAGCTGCCTTCAAGAATGTAGCTAACCTGAACAACAAATGGCCACACTTAGAAAACCGGCTGTCTGCTCACAATACAGGAATTATTTCTTAGCTGAACCATGGCTAAAACCACACTAGCAGGATCTCACCCAACATTGTCAAAAATATCTAATTGTAATCACTCCGGCAAAAGAGAAGTGGGGCAGTCATAACTCTTTTTGACAAAGAAGCCTTGCACGAATAGGCAGAGGCAATACCTCAAATATGAATGTGAATGCAGGTATATATATATATATATATATATATATATATATATATATATATATATATTTATACACATTTATACACACACACACACACACACACACACAGACATACACACACACGTGTGTGTCTGTCTGTGTATATCTATCAATCTACAGATAGATATGTAGGAATAGTACATAGCAAAATGAAATATAAAGGGTTAATTTAGAAGTAGTAAATGTGCTGGAAAAACAATAGCCTACATTTAAACTAAGCTTATATTTAGATATTTTGGCATCCATGTATAAATAAGTATGTTATTGAGAGATAGAGTTTGTAAAAATAGCTGTGTGCAGATGGTGTTTGGAATACGATTAAACAGAATGTCAGCAAGATAAGGATATGCAAAATCAAGGACTGGAACATCAGCAAGATAATGCAAGAACACCAAATTTACAAGGACAATCATAAATTAGAAGAAACAAAGAGAGACTGTTTAACATCAGACTTTGGGGAAAAAAATCAGACTCTGTATAAATATGAGTCTGTGAAAATAAGCTTTAAGAATTTGCCATAGAGAGCTGAAAGTATTATTCACATGATGTACAGCTGAAAATAATTCTAACAGTAAAATAACTAACTGAAACAGTTGGTCTCTGTGCATTTATTGTACTTGGTACAATACCATAACTAGGTTGTTGGTCATAGTAAATAGCTAAATACTGTGGTATGCATGTGTGCAAATGCAAGTAACTAAAAGAAGTAACCACAAGAAAATTTAGGTCAAGTGCCTGAACAAAACTAATAACCACAGTAAAACGCAAAACCAGGCACTAACAGTGTTTTTTCAGGGTTTTACTCTGGTTTATTACGGGGTTAACCGTGACTAGGTTAATTTGTGATGGTGTGATTACTGCAAACTGACTCAATTATAAATTCAGGGAAGTATAAAAGGGGAGGGAATTGAATGTTTGGTTTTCACATCTGATAAAGTCCATTTTGGATGAAAACTCTGTTGTGAAGGTTGCGTTAATGTATTAAAATTGTTCGTTATTTGAGCCATCAGTGGACATTTTCATTTCAACCTCCTGTTAGTGCCTGGTTTTGCTTTTAACTAAAAGAAGTATTAACAGCACAATATAATATTTCAAGATATATACACATAAAAAACACAGGTCAACATTTGCCATTACATCTAGCCCTACCTACTTGCCAGTCTTCTGTTTCTTGTGGAAATAAAAAGATCCACATTAGAGAACCGTGGCTGGTGTAAAGAAAGATGTCATAATAATTACAATTTAAAGCTCCTACCTATGTCTCATACCTCCATCCTATGCAGCAGACAAGTGTGTGTGACTGCTGTACATATGTAAGCATATCTATGTATCTACACAGATAAATATCTCTGGTACACATAGGGACACACCAGATAGCATGCTGGCAACCTGAAATGGTTCAACATTACTTCACAGCCTAACATATCCCAGCAAGAGCTTATAATAAATGTAGTTTTCATATTATAAGTTGTATGGCACCATGGCCTCCACCTAACACTGAAGCACCACACAGTAGGCCACTGACATTTTTTATGTTGTCTGAAACAAGGACCTGTCAGTAAAAGTAACATTTATAATAATAGACACATACACTATCATTTGAGGTATTCCTGCCTAACTTTTGCTACTGCCTGTGGATTGGTAAACATCACAACCTGGTCATACCAGGGATTAACTTTTTTAAAGGGAGCATCATAGTGGGGCCCTAGCAGCCCCTCCCTGAAAATTACTGCGAAGGAGATAAAGCATAGCCTTGCCCAGTTTCATGCACCAGGCAGGTACTCTCCACTGAATACTAAATGAAGTAGCCAATTTTTTTGTGAAAATTCTCTTAAAATGGTGAAAATGGTGACATTTATACAAAGAGTAAAATGAAAGCCTATGATTCATGTATACAGTGTAATTTATGAATGATAGGTAACACATCTTGACATTGCTCAGAGGCATACAGGAAGTTAAAGCAAAAAGAAAAAATCCTAAGAGCACTGTTATAACATTAAAAGAAAAATTGATTGCAATACTTTTTATACATACATAATTAAATGTCCACTATATAAGACATTTTCTCTTTTTGTCCTTAAGAAAGGGCACAACATGTTAGAAAGAATGAGAGAGTTCTTATGGCAAATAAAGCTAGAGGCCAAAATTGTCCCCTCTCCTCTTATAATTTTATTTTATTGACATTTGGTGACCAGTAAAATCCAACTGGGTAAAAAAAAAATGTTTTCTGCGGAGGCCCAGGAAGAAAAGCTCCAACAATATTTAATATTAACATATAACAAAGTCAAAAAGTACATTTATAGAATGAAACACATAAACAGAAGAAAAACATTTTGTACAAGAGTTATAATGGAGGTGCTAAGATTGCACTTAGAGTAGGAGTTGTGGTATATTAACATAATATATATGAAAGATATATGCAAAAATACATTTGGTGGGTTTGTATTACGTAAGAAGTAAAACCTAAAAGGCTAAAATGAATTGTGTGTTTAAATTATTAATATATTTTTGTCAAGAAGAGTTTCTTAAATTGTGTTTTCAACATGTCACACAATGGTTTTGCTAACTTGTCAGAAACATGTTTTAATAGAGATGATTTAAACTGAAATGTAATGAATAATTTGATAACATTTAAGTCCTTGGTATTTACGGTAAATAAACTTAAGCATCTCTGTTTTCTAATATATGTATTCTTTTTATTTTTATTTATTCATTATTCATGAAATTTTGAGATTTACTGGGTCTGGTTTTAATTCTATATATGGGTCTGGTTTTAGTTCAAACAACAACAACAATAACAACATATAAAGTCAAACAATTTGAGTGTTATGTGATAATAATGGACCACCCAGTGATGTGTGCAACTCAGTGCCACAAGCAAAGGACATCCCCTCCTCATAGGCTCATTGTTTCCTATTAATTTCCTATAATACACACATTTGGCGGGGGGGGGGGGGCTATTGTTGTGCTAAGTGTATAGCCTTTGCATTTTAGTTGAATTTTTCGGTGCATGGCTATGTAATTTTTTCCAGGACTTTTGTTTGTTTCTTGTCTTTAAGGGAAAAAGTGCTCCCTTTCCTTGTTTTTGGGCATTATGTGTGCTTCAGCTCCTATGTGACTGAATATTTTTTTTACCAGCAAACGTTGATCATCAAGCCACCCTGCCATCATTCTATTATTCCATTCAGTCCTCTGAATCTGATGGTTACACCTGTGCATTAATTTAACTTTTATTAGACTGCAAGTGAGACTTGAACATCCCGAGGTACTGCCATCATCCTACTCACCATAACTTTCCATGTGTGTTGTTCATCTCGTCTTCATTGTTTCAATGGTTGGGTTTGAAGCCTATCCTCATTTCCGACTCAGCCATATATAAAACCTAGACATCTTCCACTCGCTCGTGGCTGTATCCCTATCCCATCATGCCCTAGTAGAGTTCCTCAGATCTTGTTTGCTGATAATAATAGTTTACAGATGGACTATTTGACACTTTATATACAATGAAGATGGTCAGAGAATATTATCTGCCAAATGTGACCTCTCGGTCCTCCAAAAACCAAATGGTTGGGGGAAGGAGGGTGGGATGTAAGAATGAAGGCGAGATGAACAACACACATAGAATGTTATGGTGAGTACATAACTTCTTTATGTGATGTTTTTCTATGTCACCTTCATTCTTTCACTGGTTGAGACAGCTTCCCTAGCACCATATTTCTTGGGCTGCTCACGGGAGAATACTCTTTAGAACAGTGCACTCAAAAGAGGCCCTGTTCCTGGAGGCCAAATCCACTTTGTAATGAGTGATAAAGGTATGCAGTCTTGCGCATGTTGCAGCAGCACAAATGATATCAATAGGTAGTCTTATGCAAAAGGCAGAAGAAGCTGCTATGGCTCTCGTAGAATGACCTTTGACTTTGCCGGGAAGATCGTTGTTGTTAGATTTGTATGTAAAAGTAATACAGTCTGATAGCCATTTTGAAAGTGTGACCTTAGATACAGAAGCACATTTCTTAGCTTCTGAAAATGAAACAAATAATTGGTCAGATTTTCTGAAGTCTTTTTTTCTATGTAAGTAGAAATGTAATTGCCTATGTACATCCAGTTGGTGTAGCATATATTCTGCCTTGTTGCCATAGTTGGGAAAAAGCACTGGTAAATCTATAGAACTGATTTAAATTTGACACTGAACATACTTTTGGTAGGAAGGATAGACTTGTTCGAAGGGGGAGACTGTCTTTGTGGAAAAACATGTAGGGGGGGCTTTATTGATAATGCTTGCAGCTCTGAAACTCTTCTAGCAAAAGTGATGGCAATCAAAATACTTGTTTTCCATGTCAAGAACTTTATCTCACAAGATGATACAGGTTCAAAGGGGGGGGGGTTCAAACAGGACAAGACAAAGTTAAGGTCCCATGGTGGTAGAGGGGTCTTAATGGGTGGTCTTAACAGAATAGTCCCTTCAGGAAGGCTTTGTATAGTCTGTGAGACATCAGATTTGTGGCTAAATCATTTATATGAAAATTGGATATCGCTGCTAACTGTATTCGAATGGTAGCTGCAGATGCACCTTCATTAAATATTTTTGTCAGAAATTCAAGAATGGAACCTATAGGGGCAGAAAAGGGATCAATGTGATTACTTAATGCCCAGGAAGAAAATCTTTTCCATTTGCTTATGTAAAGTTTTCTCGAGGCCTTATGAGGTGAGATCAAGATATATTTCACAGAAGAAGAAAGGTCAGGGAGCCTGGCTATATTTGGAATCAGAGCAGCCAAGCAGTCAATTTGATGGTTTGAAGAGAGGGGTGGAGCATTCCCGACATATGAGTCAGAAGGTCTGGAACTGGGTCCAGAACCCATGGCTCCTCCTGGAGATGAGGCCAAAGGAAGGTGAACCAAATTTAATGAGGCCAGTATGGGGTGACGAGAATCAGATTGTTTCCCAATGCTTTCTGAAGAACTTTGGGTATCAAAGGAAAGGGAGGGAAGGCATAAAGGAGACCAGAGAGCCAATTGTGCACAAGTGCATCCCTTGGGGACTCCCTCGGTGGGGGGGATTACAGCAAAATAGCTGCTGCATTTGGAATTCATGGATTTGGCAAAAAAGGTCACAAATCACCTCTGCTACTTCTTGTTTTAGGGACCACTCGTGAGGCATCAAAATCATTCTGCTGAGATTGTCTGCTATCACGTTGGATTTTCCAAGGATATGAGCATTGGGAAGAGGTTACCCACTGCCATGCTTGCAGGCTTCTTGACAAAGGGGGTTAGGATCTGGTTCCTCCTTGTTTGTTTATGTACCAAACAACTGCCATGTTGTCTGTCTGTATTGCAATAGTTCCCAGCAGAAGAATGTCCTGAGGTGCCTGCAACAATAAAAGCACCTCTCTCATTTCTAGGACATTGATGTGCAAATGGACCTCATGATCTTGCCAAGTGCCCTGAACTGTCCTTCCCAGATAATGCCCCCATCCTGTCTGGGAGGTATCCATGGTTACTGTGGCCAAAGGCTGTGGAAGGACAAAGGGTAGGCCTGATGTCACGTGAGTGGAGAGGAGCCACCAGCAAAGGTCTTTTTTGCAGGATTCTGTTATCAGAATTTGGTGAGACATGGGTAGTTACTGTAATGACCACTGAGTGAACATTAGCCACTGCAGGATTCTCATGTGCATGCGTGCTAATGGAACTAAATTTATCACTGCTGCCATGGTTCCCATGTCTTGTAGAATTGTCCTTGCCTGTACTCTTGTCTTGGAGAGAAGGTTCAAGATTTGTTGTCTCAGAACTAGAACTCTTTCTGTAGGTAGTTTTGCCATCATGTTTGTTGTGCCTAGATCTGCCCCTATAAGAACAATACATTGAGATGGCAACAAGGCAGATTTTTCATAATTTATCGTGATTCCTAGTTGAGAGCAGAGGAGTAATTGCTTTTAGTAGTAGATGCATGGTGGTGGTGGTTAGGAGTGAGTCTTCTAGATACTGAACATTGAGTCACTGAAGAGAACATGCGCTTCCCATATCTAGCCATCGTATGAGACTCTTGTGTGGTGGATGGACAGACGAGGATGTCTCTGACAGTTCCTTTTTGCTGGCTGCCACCACCACCATAGCATCTACTGGGACACCCTTAGTAAGAAACTTCTTGTCCAAAAGGGCTGAAAAAAACTTATTTGGCTTCCAAGGAACAGGTTCTATTGTGTCTAAAGACTCCCACGCCTTCTGACTAACTACATTCATGAGTTCATCAAAAGGTGGAGATACCCAAGAGATGGAAGGGTGAGAACCAAAAGCCTCCAGGTATGTAGACTCCTCCTCAGAAGGGTTGATGGACTTCCAGCCACCGCTCTGCTTTAGGATTTCTAGGATGTCTGTGAAGGAGACATCCTAAGAGGGTGACCGTGGGGACCCCTCCGATTCATTGAGGTCCATATCTGAAGTGATGGACTCCTCTGGGGAGTCTAAATGCTTCCTCTTGCATAATCTCTTTTGAGGGACCTCTTCAAAAGGGTATTCTGGAAAGGTTTTGGAAGTGACAGCTTCACCCAATGGGGCATCCTGAGGCTTTGGGTCTCCACATCTGTGTGGATGTGCTGGTATTGAGACTGACATTGGTGCTTTTGGGAGAATAATGCCTGTACCCAGGAATGGAGCTGTCAGTGATGACAGCACTCTCATCACCTCAAAGGCCCCCTGCCCCTGATCTGAGGAAGCTCCCAGCCCTGAATAACCAGAAGGCGTTCCTGGATCCAAAAGGGTTGGCTCTGAGGCTGATGTAGGATGCAAGCTCACCTGTGCCGAAGTATTGAGAGACAAGTTCAGATCAGACAACTTTCCGACCCAACTCCACTCCCCGGACCTGACCAGACAGCGTCAGTTGCCAGACCCTCAAGTTTGGACAGAACTGAGGAAGTCCAAGCTGTAGTCAGGCCTGAAGATCCTGGTGCAGGTCTTGGTTCCAACGGTTTCACAACAACCAGTTCTAAACACTCCGGCGCTGAGGTCCCGGATTGGACTGGAGGAGGAATCGATGGAGGGAAGGTGGACTTCATTGGCTTCGAATCCCACTGGGTTGTAGTCAACAGTAGTTTGGTCAGTGCTGGTGTCCTCAAATGTCTCCGCACCACACAATCCACATCGTCATTGGAGAGCCTTCTGGATGATTGAGAGGAGGGAGTAGGAGATCTGACTCATTGGAGCAATGGAGATCTCAGGTTTGGGGAGACCAGTTCTAGTTCCAGGGACCCACTCCATATCTGAAACTCCATCAGCACCAAAATTACAGCAGGAGCCTAGGAGGAAGATATTTTGGGTCCTACAGTCTTTGGATCCAAGGAACACTCTTTCTCCAATTCCTTTGTCAGTTCCAACTGAGTATAAGAAGTAGAAGATCTTTTTTCCGACTTCTCTGTTCTGGAAGATGGGGATTTTGATAATTTTGAAGTACCCTGACCCTCTTCAAGTGCTTCTTTGAATGGAGACTTCAGTAACCCTCTCAAAATAAACTTTTCCAATAACACTCTGCTACTGAATGCATTGCATATGGCACATAATTCCCGCAGACAGACTGCACCAAGACAGTACACACAAACTGTGTGACCATCAGTTAAAGACATTTTTTGATTATATTTTGTGCACTTTTTAAACGCAGAGGGTTTGGATTCCTTAGGATTCTTAGACACTGTAATATCAATGGCCAGCAATAACAACAACAGAACCAAGAAAAAAAAAATTACTGCTACTAATAAAGACAAAAAATGTTTTGTTTTTTTTTTTTTGTTTTTTGTTTTTTTTTAAATAACAAACAGCTAAGCAGAAGAACTTAACAAGAAACATTAAGGCAGTCTTTAAATAAAACTAATCTGCATACTGAGAAAAAGGAAGAACAGGGAAGAAGGTCCTCTAATTTAAATGGGCTAACAGTAGCTCTCTAACTAAAAAAGAGCTTACTGGGGAAAGATTAAACAGATATATATATATATATATATATATATATATATATATATATATATATATATATATATATATATATATAAAGAGATATTTTTTAAGGCTCTCTAACTTAAATGAGCCTATTTCAAAAGAAGAAAAATGATGGCCAATCGCACAACAACCACAGAATTAACATGCTAACCTAGGTCAAGCTAAATAGTATAAATCTTTATCTAATTCACACATGGTAACCTAAGTTAAGCTAAATACTATAAATCTTTATCTACTTCACAAAAAACACAACTATGAAGAAAAAAATATATAGACTTAGCCAGAGTCAAAATGGAGAACACCCGATCTTGTTAGCGGCAAATGAGATCTGGGGAACTCTACTAGGTAATGAATGGTTAGGGATACAGCCATGAGTCAGTGGAATACCTCGAGCTTTTGTATAGGGCTGAGTCAGAACCAAGGATCGACTCTGAACCCAATCGGTGAAAGAATGAAGGTGAGATTGAACAACATCACATCTTATGTTTTTCCTATCCTAAGCCCTTTCTCTGCATGTTAATCTCATATTAAGGCTGAATGAACAATGAGAAGCTGCCTCACTACATATCTCATCCTCAGACCCTTAAGATGGCTATACCCTCCAACCCAATATCTCTCTCTGAGCTCTGGCCACCACTAGAGAGGAAAAAAAAGCACAAACTCTCCCACCAGGATAGGCACTCCCATACTCCCTGTCACTTCTGTCAAACACTCAGGCAACTAGTTGTACTCAGATGACCTGAATAATAGTCAGGGTTTTATCCCTGTACAACACTGGTATGGCTATGGCTGGATACTTTGATATGCTTTTAAGAAAAATAAAAAAAAATGGAAGTTTACATTTTCTGATTGTGTGCACAAAATATGAAGGAAAACAAATATATTTAAACATATGGTCATTAGATACAAAATATATGCAACTTGGGGACAGCACTAGAAATACACCTTGATGAGACAGTACTGTAAGGAAAAGAAAAGAGTGTGTGACCAAGATGGCTAACTGAGAGCAGCAACTGGTGAAAGCTCTGGGATTGAAAACATTTCTCTGATAGAAGATATAATCAAAAATAAATAAATAAATAAATAAAAATTGGAAATACATGTTAGCTAACATTATTCATTAATAGTCAGAGAAAAGATCTATAGCGTCAAGTTATTCAAAAGCTGTAATTTTCATGTCAGAATTTCAACTGCTTGGTTAAGACAAAAGAAGCTTCAACGTGAGTAAGTCAAAAAAATAGTACTCAGGATTCTTGTGTTAAAAAAGACATCCAGTCATTAATATCTAGGATGCAGGATGTATTACTTAAAATTGACAGACTGGATACAAAAATAGAAACTTTCAAAGTAGAACACAGAAAGAAGATGGAACATTTAGAAATTCTTATGAAACAACAAAGTACGCAAATCAGTAGTATGGAAAACACTTTGATCATGAAGAGAGAGAATAACTGAAGGTGGATTTCAGACTGAATTTCTTTTAAAACAAAATAACTGGCTCATGGATAAAGCAAATGATTTAAAAATAGACAGAAATGAAATAACATTAGTATTTATGGTATACCTAAAAAATATGAGGGAGACAATATAATAAACTTCTTAACAACCTGGCTACATAAAACATTAATCTACCTGAAACTTTATCTTTTGGAATTGAAAGGACACATAGATCTCTGAGACCAACTTTGATGAAGGAAAACTAACCACTGTGTTCAATTATATTTAAGTATATGTCCAGCTTAGAAAAAGACCAAATATTAAAAACAGCGTGGTCCATTCCACCTATTAAAATAGTTGAACATGTAGTTACATTTTACAATGATTATTCCAGTAAATTAATGAGTAAAAGAAAATCCTGCCTACCACTGATTAAAGAACTTTAAAAGAACAATATTAAAGCCACTTTTGTAAAGATCAAATTATCTGTTTCTGAAGAAACTGAAATATTTGGCACACTAAAGGAAATGAAATATTTGACACACTGGAGGAGGCATCCACTTTGGTTTATAAAAGTGAAATCCTTAATAATACTGAAGAAACTGATTAAAACAGTATATCCCTCAAGAGACAGAGTGAATTCCTGGAAAATTACCTCTAAAATTAAAAACTTAAAAACAAGTGACTTTTACTCTCTGCAGGATTTTATTTTCTGAAACAATATATTTACCCTTTAATTAAAAAACTTGTATTGTACTGGACTTTAAGCCTCAAACATATGTAAGTATGATTTTAATAAATTTCACTTAACTAAACTTATAAATGCATTCTAAATGTTAAACAAATACTTCCTGTAAGAGAATGTCATTAAAGTATAAGCAATAGAA